>NW_023503299.1:12500-15368 GCF_014529535.1 Bradysia coprophila | reverse complement strand
TGTTATTGCCTAAAACTTCCTTCGCTTGAAGCCGATAGTCTCTCTAAGAAGCCAGATTTATAAATAAAATTAATCAACTAAAAGTTGACCTGCCTATTTAGCAGAATAAGGTCTCGTTCGTTATCGGAATTAACCAGACAAATCACTCCACGAACTAAGAACGGCCATGCACCACCACCCATAGAATCTAGAAAGAGCTTTCAATCTGTCAATCCTTACTATGTCTGGACCTGGTGAGTTTCCCCGTGTTGAGTCAAATTTAAGCCGCAGGCTCCACTCCTGGTGGTGCCCTTCCGTCAATTCCTTTAAGTTTCAGCCTTGCGTCCATACTCCCCCCAGAACCCAAAAACTTTACTTTCGCTAAGCTGCTGAGCCAGTCATAATAAACAGGCCAATCGCTAGTCGGCATAGTTTGTGGTTAAGACTACGACCGGTATCTAATCGTCTTCGATCCCTTAACTTTAGACCTTGATCAATGAAAACGTCCTGGGTCAAATGCTTTCGCAGTAGTTTGTCTTCGGTCAATCCAAGAATTTCACCTCTAGCGACCAAATACAAATGCCCCAACCGTTTCTATTCATCATTACTTAAGTTCCTGAACCAACGAAATAGGGACTAAAGTCATATTTCATTATTCCATGCTAACACATTCAAGCTTGAAGCCTGCTTTAAACACTCTGATTTGCTCATGGTAATCATTTGGCTAGAGACTACCGCCGACCGAAGCCAACAGTAGCATAACCAAAAAAAAAGTCTCGGCAGAAACGAGCTTGATCAATGAAGACCAGGCCACTTCGCCTAAAGACTAAAATTTGACTACGGACGTTTTAACTGCAACAACTTTAATATACGCTATTGGAGCTGGAATTACCGCGGCTGCTGGCCACCAGACTTGCCCTCCAATTGATCCTCGTTAAGGATTTAAATTGTACTCATTCCAATTGCAAGACCTTAAAGGCCCTGCATTGTTATTTATTGTCACTACCTCCCCGTGTCGGGATTGGGTAATTTTGCGCGCCTGCTGCCTTCCTTGGATGTGGTAGCCGTTTCTCAGGCTCCCTCTCCGGAATCGAACCCTAATTCCCCGTTACCCGTTGTAGGCATTGTAAGCCTCTATCTTACAATCTCAACCATGATAGGCAGAAAATCGAGTGGACCGTCGCTAGCACAAGGCCATGCGATCCGCTTAATTATTATGAATCACCAAGGGAAACAGGTTTTACCCCGCGTTGGCTTTATCTAATAAGTGCACCCCTTCCGAAGTCAGGGTTTTTTTGCATGTATTAGCTCTAGAATTACCACGGTTATCCAAGTAGTAAAGAATATGTCACGTAGATCATAACTGATTTAATGAGCCATTCGCAGTTTCACAATATAAATTTATTTATACTTAGACATGCATGGCTTAATCTTTGAGACAAGCATATGACTACTGGCAGGATCAACCAGGTAACTAATTAGATGAAGGAGCCGTTTTCCCCAAAGGAAAAAACGAATAGGCAATAGTCGTGAGACTACTACCACACCCTATGTTTCTAATGTCAACTGGGCTTCACAATCAATAAAGATCGATCAGCATAATTAACCTTGACAAATTTCGAACCGTTGCCGGCCTACACTTTGCTGGGGGAAATTACTATAACCTTTAGCAATCCTATCATTTTTCTTGCGAAGAACCAAGTTAAAGTTTATAACTTTGACCTGGACTTTGCTCGATGGACTCTTTGACTCCCACTTGGCCTTGCGGCCTGGTTTCGTAAAGTTTGCCCAGATGTATTAATATTAGCATTATCCATAATAGAAAAGCAATATACAATACCCAAATCTTCCAGGTATAATAGCCGAAGCTAAATACGAGGTAACTATCCAGAGACTAATCGAAGTGAATCGATCAGTACCCCTGTTTCCTAGTTTATCGGTTCCGCCTTGAAACGATGAACGCCCGGCAGTTGGAAAAACTAAGAAAGGTTACGATTTGTGTGTAGATTAAAAAATTACTTTTTTCTTCTACATAATACCTGGGGATACAAAAACTTTTACTTGGATTACTTTTTAATTTTTAGGCATAAAAAGTTAATTGCAAAATTGCAAACCGACCTGAGTTTAAAATTGAAAAATTGAAAAAGTTGAATAAAATGATAAAATGATAATAATATCTCATTTGAGAATATTAAATATGTAAATAAAAATAAATCTAGAACCCAATGAACAAATAAACAAGAAAGAAAAAAAAAGTGATATTTATTTCAACCAGCCAAATTTCCAGCGGGGTATAATCTCTCCAGCCAAATTTTCAGCGGGGTATAATCTCTCCAGCCAAATTTTCAGCGGGGTATAATCTCTCCAGCCAAATTTTCAGCGAGGTATAATCCCTCCTGCCAAATCTTAAGCCAAAAATTAAAAAAGTTGAATAAAATGATAAAATAATAATTAATATCACATTTCATAGTATTAAATATGTAAATAGAAATATATTTAGAATCAAGTGAACAGTTAGAAAAAATTAAAAAAAAAAAAGATGCTTGTGTATATTGAAATATAATGGAAGAAAAAAAAATTATTAATACAATGAAAATACTTGTCACAACAATTTAGTGAATTAGGTAAATGCTAGATATGTCAATATGAAAATAAAACTAGAAAAAGCTATATTGGCATGATAAATTTAATATGTACAATGAACAATAGTGTTTATCATTTAATAAAAAAATATGTTTTGTCTTGACACAAAATATTAGTTGACAACAGTAAAGTAAAATTAAAATGGAAGAACTACATATCTTGTCTTGATACAAAATATTAGTTGACAACAATAAAGTAAAATTAAAATGGAAGAACTACATATCTTGTCTTGATACAAAATATTAG
>NW_023503298.1:0-55148 GCF_014529535.1 Bradysia coprophila | reverse complement strand
AGAACAGTCGGAGCGTTTGCTGCGACTGAGCCCGTACAAACCGTATATCTATTGCGTACGTGGCCTTAGTGCGTCTGTCACCCTACTTTGACCGTAAGCCTATGCGCCGGTTAAAGTAGTTAAAGTAAATTATTATGTAATGTGTACATCTTAGAAATTACGAAGCCCCGTACGACGTTCCTTTCAAATAAAACAAAAATTTCAAATAGCCCTAAAATTTTAATTTATTGAGTATAAATACACATAGGCCTAGTATCGGCCTCCAGTCCGAGGATCCAAATTTAATTTTTTTTTTCAACAACATTCTATTCGGCCTTTGATTACCTTCCAAATGAAACAAAAATTACGAAAAACGGAATGAAATTTGCTCGAGTTATATGTAAAATACACATAGCCCTAGTAGCGGCCTTAGTCCGAGGACCCAAATTTAATTTTTTTTCAACAACATTCTATTCGGCCTTTGATTACCTTCCAAATGAAACAAAAAAATTACGAAAAACGGATAAAATTTGCTCGAGTTATATGTAAAATACACATAGGGCCCTAGTAGCGGCCTTAGTCCGAGGACCCAAATTTAATTTTTTTTCAACAACATTCTATTCGGCCTTTGATTACCTTCCAAATGAAACAAAAATTACCGAAAAAACGGATGAAATTTGCTCGAGTTATATGTAAAATACACATAGGGCCTAGTAGCGGCCTTAGTCCAAGGACCCAAATTTAATTTTTTTTTCAACAACATTCTATTCGGCCTTTGATTACCTTCAAATGAAACAAAAATTACGAAAAGCGGATGAAATTTGCTCGAGTTATATGTAAAATACACATAGGGCCCTAGTAGTGGCCTTAGTCCGAGGACCCAAATTTAATTTTTTTTTCAACAACATTCCATTCGGCCTTTGATTACCTTCCAAATGAAACAAAAATTACGAAAAACGGATGAAATTTGCTCGAGTTATATGTAAAATTCACATAGGGCCCTAGTAGCGGCCTTAGTCCGAGGACCCAAATTTAATTTTTTCAACAACATTCTATTCGGCCTTTGATTACCTTCCAAATGAAACAAAAATTACGAAAAACGGATGAAATTTGCTCGAGTTATATGTAAAATACACATAGGCCCTAGTACCGGCCTTAGTCCGAGGACCCAAATTTAATTTTTTTCCACAACATTCTATTCGGCCTTTGATTACCTTCCAAATGAAACAAAAATTACGAAAAGCGGATGAAATTTGCTCGAGTTATATGTAAAATACACATAGGGCCCTAGTAGTGGCCTTAGTCCGAGGACCCAAATTTAATTTTTTTTTTCAACAACATTCCATTCGGCCTTTGATTACCTTCCAAATGAAACAAAAATTACGAAAAACGGATGAAATTTGCTCGAGTTATATGTAAAATTCACATAGGGCCCTAGTAGCGGCCTTAGTCCGAGGACCCAAATTTAATTTTTTTTCAACAACATTCTATTCGGCCTTTGATTACCTTCCAAATGAAACAAAAATTACGAAAAGCGGATGAAATTTGCTCGAGTTATATGTAAAATACACATAGGGGCCTAGTAGCCGGCCTTAGTCCGAGGACCCAAATTTAATTTTTTTTTCAACAACATTCCATTCGGCCTTTGATTACCTTCCAAATGAAACAAAAATTACGAAAAACGGATGAAATTTGCTCGAGTTATATGTAAAATACACATAGGGCCCTAGTAGTGGCCTTAGTCCGAGGACCCAAATTTAATTTTTTTTTCAACAACATTCCATTCCGGCCTTTGATTACCTTCCAAATGAAACAAAAATTACGAAAAACGGATGAAATTTGCTCGAGTTATATGTAAAATACACATAGGGCCCTAGTAGTGGCCTTAGTCCGAGGACCCAAATTTAATTTTTTTTCAACAACATTCTATTCGGCCTTTGATTACCTTCCAAATGAAACAAAAATTACGAAAAACGGATGAAATTTGCTCGAGTTATATGTAAAATACACATAGGGCCCTAGTAGCGGCCTTAGTCCAAGGACCCAAATTTAATTTTTTTTTCAACAACATTCTATTCGGCCTTTGATTACCTTCCAAATGAAACAAAAATTACGAAAAGCGGATGAAATTTGCTCGAGTTATATGTAAAATACACATAGGGCCCTAGTAGCGGCCTTAGTCCGAGGACCCAATTTAATTTTTTTTCAACAACATTCTATTCGGCCTTTGATTACCTTCCAAATGAAACAAAAATTACGAAAAACGGATGAAATTTGCTCGAGTTATATGTAAAATACACATAGGGCCCTAGTAGCGGCCTTAGTCCAAGGACCCAAATTTAATTTTTTTTTCAACAACATTCTATTCGGCCTTTGATTACCTTCCAAATGAAACAAAAATTACGAAAAGCGGATGAAATTTGCTCGAGTTATATGTAAAATACACATAGGGCCCTAGTAGCGGCCTTAGTCCGAGGACCCAAATTTAATTTTTTTTCAACAACATTCTATTCGGCCTTTGATTACCTTCCAAATGAAACAAAAATTACGAAAAACGGATGAAATTTGCTCGAGTTATATGTAAATACACATAGGGCCCTAGTAGCGGCCTTAGTCCAAGGACCCAAATTTAATTTTTTTTTCAACAACATTCTATTCGGCCTTTGATTACCTTCCAAATGAAACAAAATTACGAAAAGCGGGATGAAATTTGCTCGAGTTATATGTAAAATACACATAGGGCCCTAGTAGTGGCCTTAGTCGAGGACCCAAATTTAATTTTTTTTTCAACAACATTCCATTCGGCCTTTGATTACCTTCCAAATGAAACAAAAATTACGAAAAACGGATGAAATTTGCTCGAGTTATATGTAAAATTCACATAGGGCCCTAGTAGCGGCCTTAGTCCGAGGACCCAAATTTATTTTTTTTCAACAACATTCTATTCGGCCTTTGATTACCTTCCAAATGAAACAAAAATTACGAAAAGCGGATGAAATTTGCTCGAGTTATATGTAAAATACACATAGGGCCCTAGTAGTGGCCTTAGTCCGAGGACCCAAATTTAATTTTTTTTTCAACAACATTCCATTCGGCCTTTGATTACCTTCCAAATGAAACAAAAATTACGAAAAACGGATGAAATTTGCTCGAGTTATATGTAAAATACACATAGGGCCCTAGTACCGGCCTTAGTCCGAGGACCCAAATTTAATTTTTTTTCCACAACATTCTATTCGGCCTTTGATTACCTTCCAAATGAAACAAAAATTACGAAAAGCGGATGAAATTTGCTCGAGTTATATGTAAAATACACATAGGGCCCTAGTAGTGGCCTTAGTCCGAGGACCCAAATTTAATTTTTTTTTCAACAACATTCCATTCGGCCTTTGATTACCTTCCAAATGAAACAAAAATTACGAAAAACGGATGAAATTTGCTCGAGTTATATGTAAAATTCACATAGGGCCCTAGTAGCGGCCTTAGTCCGAGGACCCAAATTTAATTTTTTTTCAACAACATTCTATTCGGCCTTTGATTACCTTCCAAATGAAACAAAAATTACGAAAAACGGATGAAATTTACTCGAGTTATATGTAAAATACACATAGGGCCCTAGTAGCGGCCTTAGTCCAAGGACCCAAATTTAATTTTTTTTTCAACAACATTCTATTCGGTGTTCGATTATCTTTCAAATGAAACAAAAATTACGAAAAACGGATGAAATTTACTCGAGTTGTATGTAAAATACACATAGGGCCCTAGTAGCTTTTCACTTCTAAGGCCCTAACTCACGGTCCACTCACCCGATTTTCAAAAAATTCTTTTTTCCTGTATTGGTATTGACAATACCTATCATTTGCCGTTTCATTTACATTTCCATCGTTTATTTTGCCATAAATATCACCAAAAGACCTTAAATCACTTAGGTGGCCCTAACTCACGAAGGGCCGACCCGAATATGCCCATCTTCGAACTTAGCCTCACTATTTTGACTATCTTTCAGGGAAAAAAAATTTGTTGAAATCGGATTTGATTTACTCAAGATATCGACGTGACAGACAGACGGATAGATGGCCCAAATTTTTATTGCGGATTCGTCATCTATGAACATAGGCAAACACTTTGCCCGTACCGTCTGCTTCGAATTCCATCAATTACACACGGCATCGTAATCCTATAAGCCCCTTCGTACTTCGTACGGGGCTAAAAAATCAGAAATTTTGAAGAATTCTTACTCAATTTTATGGATTTTTTACAGTCAAAGGCAGTGAGCACAAGAATTTGCTTCAGCCGTTTTTCAGCTGATCAACACATACAATCAAAACCGTTCATTTTTATAATGAAAAAACTCAAAACATTAGCTGTGTTTACAGTTTATTCAGCTTCATGACAAACGTACGTTCAATTTGAATCTAAAAAATGATTTTGTTCATAAAATTTTACTTGTAAATGTTCATCAGTTCTTTAATCCTCAACCTTTTTTACGTAAATGTTACGGTGAAGATTTTTCTTAAATCTAGAAGTTAAAACTGGTTTCCATTTAAAAATGTTTGCCGTAAGAGAGCACCGTGAAGGATTTCTATTGGTTGAACTTCGTCTCTGTCGTTAAGATGCGTTCTTACGATGAAAATTTTGAAGTGAAAATCAAACTTGAGCGACTCAATTTCCGAGTTTCTTCACAAACTCGTAATGTCACATCAAAAATGTCATACGAAATACAAGTGAAAAATCACAATTCGATATTTAAACGATTGATATTCAGTTTGATTCTATGTTGCAATCTGCCTTCTCGGGTTCCATTTCATTAGTGAACCTGGGCAGGCTTGATATCCATTCCTTAGACTTTGTAAGTTCTCAATATTTTGTAATAAAAGTTAAAGACGATAATGTTGACGGATTGACTCTATCGATATTACGCATTATTATTTCATTTGAGCGAAATATCATCTTGCAATTTAAATTCGCTTATTTTCGATACTATGATTAAGTTTCCATTCCACTCAACAAAAAGTACTCCGTGAGAGAGCGAGCTGTCAAATAAACAAATTCTATTTTGTCTCTCGCACGGAGTACTTTTTTGATAAGAGGAAACTAAACATTATGTCCTGAGGTAAAACCGGTTATCAAATTTTTATTTACCGGTAAACGGTAATAGCCATTACCGGTTTTTTACCAGTTTTTGATTACCGGTTGCATTCACTAGTTGTAGTGGTAAAACCGTATAAGAACGTATAAACGTTTTTTGATTGTGTGGATCAGCTGAAAAACAGCTGAAGCAAATTCATGCTGAAATTTCACTGTCTTCGACTGTAAGCATTTACTTTCAAAAATTAACTTTTCCTTATTGTCTCTCGATTCTTTCAGCTTTTCAATAAAACAATATTTTTTTAAATCCATTCGTCATTTGGGATCAATGCCCTCTAGGATGGGTCGTATTTTCATTTTGTTTTTATTTTAAAAGGCCGGACTGTACTTAGAATTGACCAAGGAATCCTAAACAGCAAAAAAAAAATTCAAAAATTAATTTTTCCCTTGCCTCTAGGCTGATTTTGATTTTCGGGGTAGTAGCATGAAATTGCACACATTGCTGACTGATATCTCAGGCATTTGGTATTAGAAGGCATTACTGATAATTAGAGTTAATAGCTGAGGAGTCCAGCTAAGAAATACCATAACAACGTTGTTGACCTTCGCCTTCACTCGAGCAGAGTAACTCTGTCAGTGTTCACAACTAAGACTTTTCGACCAAAAATTTCAACTTTATTTGCAAATAAAATCAGCAAATCATGACATAATATGTCGTGTGAGGTATGTCTGAACACTGAACAGGTAATTTCGTAGAGAATCCATTGCATTATTCTAACAAAAAATTGCCAACATTGGGCTTCAAAAACAGAGCTCCTGTGAGTTTTTTAAACTCGTTTTCAACCAACTTCTCTGCAAGAAGTATAGCATAGCATAGTTTTCAGATCGGGTAGCATGGCATCGCCATTCTCAGAGACTCGATATTTGTGAATCACATGAGATTTGACGGGCATACAAAGGAGTTTCTTCGAAAAAATTAGTTTTCAAAAAAAATGCGCTGACAGAATTAATCGATGTCCCCTACGCAACGACAGGGAATGATGTAAAATTTATAGTTTATTGCTTGTGATCATCAACATAATATATGTGTAACAATTATTGATATTGATCGCAATTGTTGTAACTGATTCCTTTTGGGGTTACGGTTCAACCGATCACAAATTTGAATAAGGAAAAAGGTCAAAATCGTATTACACACACACCAGAGAATACAGAATGTAGAAATATGTTCAAATTTATGTTTATACATTAATGTTGTTTGTTATTTAAATGAAAGAGAGTTTATCTATCGTATATGTTATCTTTATGAAAAAGCAAGGCAAAAGAGAGAAAAAAAGGAATTTCTTTTTATTCTAGAATATTTTATTGCAATAATTTATGTAAATTTGGATTACAAAACGAAGCTGTTGAAAACACAATACATTTACACGATGGTTTTTTCATTATTTCGCATGTGGCGCCCTTCAATAGACGTGAACCATTCCGAACAAAAATGTCCAAAACAGAACGTACGTGCAGAGGCCGCCCATGAAACCGTTGGTGAGCAGACTCCGACGACTAATGAAATATTTCTGCCAATTTGAACCGGATTTTAACAATAGCATGCACCAAAGTCCCAGCACAGCAACGAAGTAAAATAGAAATCCTAAAATTCCAGTCAGTCCCATGATTCCTGTAATCGATAGAAAAGATCATCGTCGATAATATTTCAAGCGGGTAAAAAATTGTGTGTGCGTTGAACCACGATGGAAGGATAGATTCAGCGTGCAAAGTATACTTTAATCATTTAATCAGCGATGAAAACGTTCAAAAAAAATCTTCAGAACTCTTGCTGCACCGAAGATGGCTTGAACCCTCATAATATTGCACCCGTAAGATCCATGAAAATTGAAAACTTTGTAATGTTCTGCCTGGTTATGCTTTAAGAGTGATATCGCCAAATCTTCAGGTGATTGGGAAACAAGCGGTCTCCGATTTTAATGAGTGATAGCTCGTTGGATTCGTCATTTAATTCTAGGAAACACAAGTCTTTCACTTTTTCTTAAAAAAAATTGTTTTTTCGGCGCTGTTCTCGCTGTTCTGGCAGTTGGGCCCTCAGAAAGAAGGAAAAAATTTGCATTTTGGCACCCAATTTTTTTCTAAGACCTCTGTAAGTTTGCAGCACAAAAGTATTGGGTTCATTTATATGTGGGACGACAGTAGGTGAGGCCAGCTACAACACCCCATACTCAGTTCCGCAAAACATCGAAGCTTCAGAGAAGGCGGACTCTCCGAACATTCACTATATTTCTAGTCATGACTCTCGTGGATCAACTAGCACTAAGCGGTGCGTATAATCTACCTGTAGGTCTTTCCAAGGCCGACAATCGTATAACATTACAACAATTTAATAGTACATTTCGTACGTAGTACTAAAAGTCTTTTTTAGCGTGTGAGAAGTTTCCAGACAGAGCCGAAGGCGAGGTCTGGGATCGAATACACTAAAACAAACTTTTAGTCCGTGGTACGAATATGTAGTATTTTTCATGTTTTCCTATCGGGTCCTAGGTATGAAAAATAATTTTTAGACCCGTACGAAGTACTGGGGTCTTATGCGTTTACGCATACGTCCGTAACACGTCGAATTGGACTCCCTGAGTAAGGGGAAACCTATTGTGGTTGTCTAGAGATGCCAAATCAGTGAAAAAAAAAGTCCGTCTGTCCGTCTGTCCGTCTGCACGATAACTTGAGTAAAACGCATCCGATTTTGAAAATTCTTTTTTTTCCCGTTTGGTAATGTCAAAAGACAGGCTAAGTTCGAAGATGAGTGATTTTGGATCGACCCTTCCCGAGCTGTGGCCCAATAAGTGCTTTACGGTTTTTCGAAGATATCTCCGGACATTCAAACGTTACACTTGTAACTGATACGTCAAATAAAAGGTATTTACAATACCGATCGACAAAAAAAAAGTTTATGGAAATCGGATGACCGACTCGTGAGTTAGACCCCTTGGTGTGAAACAGGCACAGGGCGGCAAGCAGTTTTTGCTTGTAGGTCGGCCACATTTCAACATATTTCATCTGTTTTAGCTTTATTAGATAGGTATTGACCGTACCAATCAGGGAAAAAAAAAGTTTTTGAAACTATGTTCTCCGGAGCGTGAGCTAGGTCTCTTGGAGTGAGCTCTTATCTGGCTACTCGGCCGTACAGTGAACGTGGAGTATTTTGTCAATATCTCGAGTAAATTTTGACCGAATTTCATGATTTTTTTTTGTTTGAAAGGTATTAACGAATGTAAAGCGTCGGTAAAATTTCCGGTCTCCTAACAAAATGGCTGCCGGTGGCCATATTGGATTTTAATAAAAGTGATATATATTGGGAAAAATGGTACTTAGAGTGTTTCTGTTAACATGGAAATAATTTGTTATGTGTGGGGTGTTTCAGGCATTCCATATATGGACATCTATATATATCTATATTCACCTATATTGAGCTATATACAGGCATATAGAGCTATATAATAGCATATTCATCTGTGAAATGTTTATTTATAGGAAAATATAGGTAAATATAGCGGTATATAGCTGTTTAAATAGGAATTTATGAAAGTTGACTTCGTACGGGGCTGTCTATATTGCCTCCGGCAATTTATTTGTATATGCTAACAAGGCAAAGAAAGATAATGTAAGTGATTTTAAAGGGCGAATAGCTTTTCAGTAGAGAATGAAGTAAAAGAAATGAAGAGTTTCACAGTAAAGGCTTTTGATACGAATAGGTGTTTCGTACGGGTCGGCGTTAGCTATGTTTTATTGAGTTATTTCCGAAAAACTGTTTTCGGTACCCTCTGACATGTCTTCACTTTTGAGCGCCTTTCACAGAAAACTAATTTTTTTAAGAAAAAGTAAAAGATACGTCTTTTCTAGAATTGAAAGACGAATCCAACGAGCTATCACTCATTAAAATCGGAGACCGTAGTGACTTGACCGTGTTGTCTGAGTACAAAGATCTTTATTTACATTCATATGATATTTACATACATGATAACACTTTGGAGCTTATGCAAGTCTAACTTTCGCTACCTAGCTGATGTCCGGCTGATTATGTGAGTAAAGAAGTCCGATTTTTTTTTAAATGCATTGCGGCTCGTAGATACGTATCCGTACGTATTTTATGGTAATTTCATTGAATGACAATGTGTTGGGTGAAATTGGAATTAATCAAAACTTACCAGCTGTACTACCACTTAAGGCTGCCATCGATGTTCGGCAATATTCAACAGCTGAGGCATTATTTCGTATGGCTGATTCACTGTATGCAATGATTTCGCCTGTTTTTAGTTCTCTGGTTTTCACTCTGGACGACATTACAATTGATTGAAGCTATTAATTAATATAAGGAAACGTTTTTCGAAAACAGTGTGTGGAATGTCAGTAACATAAATTGATACACGAATCAAAATCACGCTGTCAAATCGACTGTCATCGCTGTCATTGAAGTATAGCGATTGCGTTCAATTGGCTTTTCTGCAATGTCATGTAAAATTGAACAGAATTTCTTATCTCGTCGTCCCTCCGAACATAAAAATATTTTCGGGATTGGGGTACTCTTTCGAGACTTTATTGTTTGAAATTTGAATGTGAAACCATTTCGTTTAATAATATTGCACGGACCAGCTGAAACAAACATAATTTCCTAGAAAACAGCAAATTTCGAACCGTGTCAGTGGTGTCCTCTGTGCATAAACAACTGTTATTATTTTGTTATGGCTTTCGATCGGTGTCGGTTCAGCTTCTGATATGTTTTTGACAAACATTTTTTTTAATGGTAAAAAGTTCCAAAATAAACTTCGAAAATTTTTGTAGCCAAACAGATTCGCCAAATTTACGGGAGAAAGACATATTGCACCATGGCCCATATTCAGTACGTCGATGGGCTGATACGAGAATATTTATTGTTTCGCGGACTGCCAAATTCTCTTAAAACATTCGACAGCGAATTGAAGAACGACAAAGATAAGGGATTTCGTGCAGATAAGATCGTAGAGCAAATAACCCATTCAATTAGCGTTCAGGATCTTCAGAGTTTACGTGAATTATGGAACCATTTGGATGGACATTTGTTTAGCAAATTGGAGCATTCGTTCGCCTCGGGTAAGATAAACACATCGTTTTGTGGTCCGGTCATATCGCTCAAAGTGAAATTTTTCCTATCGATTCAAAGCGGTGAAAAAACTGGAGCACAGCGTTCTGAAACTGTATCTGGTGACGGCATTCTCATCGAATAAACCAGAGAAAATCACAGAATTTTTTACCAAACTTGCACAGGAATTGCATTCACAAACCGAATGGAAGGAATGGTTTTGTAAGTCAGACAGAACCCAGACGAGACAGTGAATTGACCCTCTATTTACTTGCAGTTTTTCCATTCTGTAAAAACCCGGAGGAGCATCAAATATTTGGCGTATGCTTTTCCAAGCAGTGGCAAGACACACTTCTCGTCTCTTTGCACAATTTCTTAGCAACAATTTTCCAATGCATGCCTCAACCAGCATTGATCCGAGCCGAAGCTGAAGCGTCGCTCATCCGAAAGCTGCAAGACGAAAATCAAATGTTACGCAATCGAATACAAGCAATGATCCAACAGCAATCTCATCCATCGGCCACCGCATCTACCTCACATCAATCGCGTTTATCTACATTCCACAGCCAGAAGAATTTCGAAAGACAAGCACGAACCAGTTCAAATCCACAAACTCTCGACGATATCATTCCATTCGACATTAAGCCACCGAATCATATCATAGATGATTTCTACACAATTGCTCAAGAAACGTTGACGATTAGCAGTACGGCCGAATCTCAAGCGAGGGGACTGCGGTCGCTGATCAAGAATATCAGTTCAGGTACGAGTCCAGTGCTGGGCAGGAAAGAGTCACTGGACAGGGGAAAGAAGCGATCTGGCAGTGTAGGAAGTCGGTCATGGAATTTACACTAGAGTTCAATTAAAGTTTATACAAACGAATTGTCCGAATTTTTACTGTTGCGGATCACTCATTTAGCGAGCATAAGCACGCAGTGGTCAAGTTGAATCAAGTGAGGAAAAACTCGGTGACTAGCAATTTACGAATATCCTTTCTACTTCATAATTCATTGGTCAGTGCAGCTGAAGAAGATTCATTCGACAGTAACAGCTAAATCTGGCTACCGCTTCGTATTGGTTCGTTCGTTAAATTCAGCTGTAATTGTTGAATATATTTGACTTACCATAATTCATTGAGCAATAACTATGAAGATTGAACGAAAAAAAAAATCCAAAGAAATGTAATTCAGCATTTTCTAGGTGACATCTACATATCCCAACTAACCTAATCGGTCTGAAACTATTTTTGTTCATGAAGTCTGATTCATTAGCTTTCAAGGCTTTTCAGCGTATTTTGTCGCACAGCTTCATTTGAGGTGTTTTCTGGAATTGATTCTGTTATACTCACCGAAGAAAATAAACCTTAAGAGTGATATCGCCAAATCTTCAGGTGATTTTTGTTGGATTCGTCTTTCAATTCTAGAAAAGACGTATCTTTCACTTTTTCTAAACAAAAATTGTTTTCTGTGAAAAGCGTTCAAAAGTGAAGACATGTCAGAGGGTACCGAAAACAGTTTTTCGACAATAACTCAAGAAAAATGTATTTTAAATTGTTGTAATGTTGTACGAATGTCGGCCTTGGAAAGACCTACAGGTAGAGTATACGCACCGCTTGGTGCGAGTAGATCCACGAGAGCTATGACTAAAAATGTAGTGAATGTTCGGAGAGTCCGCCTTCTCTGCAGCTTCGATGTTCCACGAATTGAGTATGAGGTGTTGTAGATGGCCTCACCCACTATCATTCCACATATAAATTAACCCAGTACTTTTGTGCCCACAGAAGTGTTGGAAAAAACGTTGGTGCCAAAATGTAGATTTTTTCCTTCTTTCCGGGGGCTCTACAGCTGGAACAGCATCTGGAACGGTAATACGGCAGTCACTTTTTATCGTCAACTATTCTTTTACGTTATCAATACAAAAACGCGTCGCTATGCCACGAATATATCAGATCCAGTGTTTGTAATATCAATTCGGAGCTAGAGCTCTCCAAAGTCGCCATATTAAAGCCAATTTGTATGTGTGTGAGTGTTGTATATTTTGGTGCATGATATGGATGGTACTGTGATAGTGAAAGGTTGTGTTGTTTTTGGATGTGTTTCTTGTTGGAAATTGTGTGGATTATTAAATAATAACTTCCACTAGGTCGGTTCCTAAATTTTGGGATGACAGGTGATTCCTCTAGCACTACCTAACTTCCACCGGATTTTTTGATGGATTTAGGTTATATTCGGCATTAATGAGGTGTTCCCAGGTTGGTTCCCAAATTTTGGGATGACAGATGATTCATCTGGCTCTTCCTAACTTCCATCGGATTTTTTGATGGACTTAGGTTATATTCGACATGATTGAGATGTTACAGGGTGGGTTCCTAAACTTTGGGATGCCAGAGAAATGCACTACATAACTTTCATCGGATTTTTTGATGGATTTGGGTTATTTTCGACATGAATGAGGTGTTCCAAGGTTGGTTTTTAAATTTTGGGATGACAGATGATTCCTCTGGCACTACCTAAACCTAACTTCCACCGGATTTTTCAATGGATTCGGGTTATTTTCGATAAAAGTGAGGTGTTCCAAGATTTGTTTCTAGATTTTGGGATTCAGACTGATTGCTCTAGAATTGCTCTAGAAGTGGTGATATCAGTTAAAAAACCCCTAAAGGGTAAATATGACGCAAGTCCTTTATCTCACTTACAAAATAACTGATATCGCTGAGGGTGACTCATTGTGTAAAAGTTTTATCAATAAAAAATTGACCCAAAAAATTTGTGAAAGAAAATTTTTCAACAAGAAATGTGCATCACAAGTGGCAGATGTTGAGGAACGTATTGTTAGGAAAATGGTTGAAAAATGTACTGAAAGAATTCAAACGGAAGAAAACCGAATCATCTGCTACTTGTGACGCAAATTTCTTGTTGTAAAATTTTCTTTCACAAATTTTTTGAGTCAAATTTTTGTTGATAAAACTTTTGCGTACGACCCACAATGCGTCACCCTCAGCGATATCAGTTATTTTGTAAGTAAGATAAATGACTTGCGTCACATTTACCCTTTAGGCGAGGGGTGACGCACTTCCATTTAATCCATTAAATCCATTTAATCCATTTAATCCAAAAAAAATTTAGTTTTACCGAAATAATTAGGCTACCCACCTGAAAAATTTGTAAAGTAATTGCGAAAAATAGATTTGCACGATCCCCAGCTCGTTTAAGTACTCGTGAGGTATAGGAATTTTTTTTTTTGTTAAAAATGGTATTAAATTTATTTAATCCATTTAATCCACTTTACACCAAAAACTCCTAAAAGTGGATTTTTTCGCTTTTTAACATTGTAGTATGAGTTGTAGTACGTGGTTCGATCAAAATCAACAATTTTTAAGACTTTTACAGTATTTGGTAAAATGATCTTTTTTCCTATTTAATCCATTTAATCCATTAAATCCATTTAATCCATTAAATCCATTTAATCCAATTAATCTAGAAGTGAGTCACCCCTCGCCTTTAGGGGTTTTTTGACTGATAACGAGTATATGGAGAAATGAGAGAAGTAAGCAAAATAAGAAATTTATAATATATTTATCGATACTTTTGAATGTTAAAAACTGTATGAAACCGAATGCTTTTATAAAACCTTGATGTTCTCCTCGGTAACATTAAAACAATACCTCCCCATATATGTTAATTCAATAAGAATCTACATTTCCATAGGACAAAATAAAGGGTCTGATTATTATTGGGCGCAGATTAAAAAATTTCGCTCAAGGCCATCATTGGTTCCAGACCCAAAACATAGCTAACGCCGACCCGTACGAAACACCTATTCGTATCAAAAGCCTTTAATGTGAAACTCTTCATTTCTCTTACTTCATTTTCTTCTCTGCTGAAAAACTATTCTCCCTTTAAAATCACTTACATTATCCACTCTTTGCCTTGTTATCATATACAACTAAATTGCCGGAGGCAATATAGACAGCCCCGTACGAAGTCAACTTTCATAAATTCCTATTTAAACAGCTATATACCGCTATATTTAACTATATTTCACTGTAAATAAACATTTCACAGAGGAATATGCTATTATATAGCTCTATATGCCTGTATATAGCTCAATATAGCTGTATATAGGTATATATAGATGTCCATATATGGAATCCCTGAAACCCATCACACTTAACACATTATTTCCATGTTAACAGAAACTCTCTAAGTACGATTTTTCCCACTTTAAGTATCATTTTTCCCAAGATATTTCTATTTTACTAAAATCCAATATGGCCGCCGGCAGCCATTTTGTTAGGAAACCGAAAATAGTACCGACGCTTTACATTCGTTAATACCTTTCAAACAAAAAAAAATTCATGAAATTCGGTCAAAATTTACTCGAGATATTGTCAAAATACACCACGTTCACTGTACTTCCGAGTAGCCAGATACGAGCTCACTCCAAGAGACCTAGCTCACGCTCCGGAGAACATAATTTCATAAACTTTTTTTCCCTGATTGGTACGGTCAATGCCTATCTAATAAAGCTAAAACAGACGAAATATGTTGAAATGTGGCCGACCTACAAGCAAAAACTGCTTGCCGCCCTGTGCCTGTTTCACACCAAGTTGTCTAACTCACGAGTCGGTCATCCGATTTCCATAAACTTTTTTTTTGTCGATCGGTATTGTAAATACCTTTTATTTGACGTATCACTTACATGTTTAGCCTTTGAATGGCCGCAGATATCTTCGAAAAACCGTAAAGCACTTATTGGGCCACAGCTCGGGAGGGGTCGATCCAAAATCACTCATCTTCGAACTTAGCCTGTCTTTTGACATTACCAAACGGGAAAAAAACGAATTTTCAAAATCGGTTGCGTTTTACTCAAGTTATCGTGCAGACAGACAGACGGACAGACGCAGAGGCGCCGACTTTCGTTTGAGTTGTTGGGTGCTCAAACCTTTGACTCAGATCATAGTTTTAGTTTTACTGAAATTGATTAGTCTAGACCCCAAGTTGTTAAACACAAGAGTTTTTATTTCATCATTATGAAATCAAAGATACAAAATTATCGTTTCGGGCAACTTTTGAAATTGGAGAAAGTCGTAAAATCTATCATATTCCTGGAAAACTTTCATAGGCGTATAATATTTAAACTAAATACGTCCTCAATTTTTGCTTCATCGGTTGAGCGATCTTGAAATAATTCTAACGTCTTCAGACAACATATTCAGGAAAGTCTATAACTTTCGAAACGGTTCTCTGCGTAACATACTTTGCAAGACAAGATCTACTCTATTGCCTTCAAATAACACCAACTTCAAACGAATTTACGAAAAAAAAAAACTAAAGCTATGAGCCCATTGTAAAAAATTGTATTTAATTTTTATTTTTCTATCTTTTTTTAACTGAGTCACTATGGGTTGATAAATAATGACGTCCACTTCCTCTGACGGCACTCCTTATCAAAACTTAAGTGAACACTTACTACGCGAGCAGAGCGAGCGAAAAATTTTGAGATTTGAAGCCTTGCCGAGATGAAAATTTCTACGCATTCCCAATATTTGCGCAGTCCAATAAAATTTGGTTTTTTGGTTTGTTTTTTTCGTGTAAAAATAGTATATTACTGTCTCGCTGGGACATTTGAGGTGTGTGTGAAGTTTGTATTTAGAGCCGAATGCGATGAATTCATCCCACACGTCGAAACAAAAAACTTCGCTGCAAGACAGTGCGGTATTTTGTTGTCTTCCTTCCATTTTTACAAGGTAATGAGTCGTTTTCTGGTCACAAGACAACGAAACATTTTGTTGCATCGAACAACGATTTCGCCGATTAAAAAAACATAATCCAAAAAAAGTTAATATCGATAAGCTAAGACCGAATAGAATGATTTTTGACTCGTAGAACGTAACTCCAATCAAAGCAATTAGTTATCTGTTCGTAAATCTCAACAAAAAATAAATTGGAAATTAGAAAACTGACAAAGAGCACAATCGGCTCAATCTGACAAAACAGATAGCACTAATTGCGTGGATAGTATGGAAACATTTGATAGTGAAATTATTAATTATTTGAGCTGCAAAAGATTTGAATCGAAAATAAGTATAGCCTTCCCTTGTCGGGTGCTTCGCACCCAACAGATTCGTTTGTCGGGTGCTCGCGCACCCATTGCCACCTAGAAGTCGGCGCCCCTGGACAGACGGACATTTTTTTTTCGCGGATTTGGCATCTCTATACAACCACAATAGGTTTCCCCTTACTCAGGGAGTCCAATTCGACGTGTTACAAACGTATGCGTAAACCTATAAGACCCCAGTACTTCGTACGGGTCTAAAAAGAAATTGGAAAATATTTCAATTCTTTGAAATTTTAGAATGAGGAAGAAATCTTCATTGGTCTTCTGCTAGTTAGCGGGGAACAGCAATTTTTGAAAAGATATAAGAAAAGTACCCCCCGTATCAATTCCGAAAAACGTTTCAATCAAACTTCTGATTTTCCACTGTAATAATATAATTTTCACATGACTATTCATCCCACAAAAGTACTGGTATTTTGTTTGGTCCTTTATGATTTGTAGGCGTGAACCATTCATTTCATACCACCAATACGCATGTTATCCCGTAATACCTTCTCGAAAGTGGGAAATTGTACGTTGAAGTGTTTTATACATTAAATCGCTGGTTGTGTTCAACATTCGTTTCTATTAAAAATATTAATCATGAGGGGTTGTTGACGTGACAAAGGGTGTTAAACGCGAATTCAGTACAAATTAAGTGGTAGTGTGTTATACTATAATAATTATAATTAGTATGATTACGCAATAGTTCATGAATGCGAAACTGCTACGCAAATTCAAATGCAGAAGAAGTAAATCTAAATAAATTTAAAAGCTGCTCATAATTCGTCGTTGATGCTTCACATCCCCCATAATGACCTAGTTGTCCTGAAACAACATAAAATTACCTTTCTAATGACACTTCACACGACCATGTACGTTTCGTGTACCTCGACAAATTTCTGTAAGAAAAGTGAGTGTTTTCAGCCTTTTTTCGGTTGAAAACTTCAACTGTACATATCTCAGTGTCAATGAATTTTAAACTTAACCTGTTACAGATGGCTGTCATCTGTTATCGACAACGACAGCAATAATAAACGACAAGATTTATCTAATGGTATTATATAGCAAAAATTATGTTCGAAACAAATGAAGTAATAGATTTCTGAAATCAATATCTGAAAATCTTCGATCAAATTAAGTAATATATCAGATATAGTAAAACTGTTAATATGCTTGCCGTCTGTGACAGGTTAATAAGACCCTATTTGCCCCGGAAGTACATGCAATTACCTTTCTAATGACACCCCACACGACTTGTTTAACTCAATAAATTTTTGTAAAAAAATTGCAAGTTTTCTGTTTTTGATCGCCTCACACTAGCCACACAAGCTTAGAAGAATTTTTTTGTAAGTGGTAAAAAAGTTTTTTTTTGGCAACATTTTGGAAAATATTAAGAAAATCTTTTCCAAAAAAAACCCTGTACGTTTATATATATGTGTTGCGTCTTCGGCTCGTACAAACACATGCATATTTTTTGTTTAAAAAAAATCTCTCGGTATACGAACTTACAATTGAGTTACAAACAATTTTTAGACCCGTACGAAGTACTGGGGTCTTATAGGTTTACGCATACGTTTGTTACACGTCGAATTGGACTCCCTGAGTAAGGGGAAACCTATTGTGGTTGTCTAGAGATGCCAAATCCGCGAAAAAAAAATGTCCGTCTGTCCGTCTGTCTGTCTGCACGATAACTTGAGTAAAACGCATCCGATTTTGAAAATTCTTTTTTTTCCCGTTTGGTAATGTCAAAAGACAGGCTAAGTTCGAAGATGAGTGATTTTGGATCGACCCCTCCCGAGCTGTGGCCCAATAAGTGCTTTACGGTTTTTCGAAGATATCTCCGGACATTTAAACGTTAAACTTGTAAGTGATACGTCAAATAAAAGGTATTTACAATACCGATCGACAAAAAAAAAGTTTATGGAAATCGGATGACCGACTCGTGAGTTAGACCCCTTGATGTGGAACAGGCACAGGGCGGCAAGCAGTTTTTGCTTGTAGGTCGGCTACATTTGAACATATTTCGTCTGTTTTAGCTTTATTAGATAGGTATTGACCGTACCAATCAGGGAAAATTTTTTTTATGAAATTATGTTCTCCGGAGCGTGACCTAGGTCTCTTGGAGTGAGCTCTTATCTGGCTACTCGGAAGTACAGTGAACGTGGAATATTTTGTCAATATCTCGAGTAAATTATGACCGAATTTCATGAATTTTTTTTTGTTTGAAAGGTATTAACGAATGTAAAGCGTCGGTACTATTTCCGGTCTCCTAACAAAATGGCTGCCGGCGGCCATATTGGATTTTAGTAAAACGATATAAAGTGGGAAAATTTGTACTTAGATAGTTTCTGTTAACATGGAAATAATTTGTTATGTGTGTGGGGTTTCAGGGATTCCATATACGGACATCTATATATACCTATATACAGCTATATTGAGCTATGTACAGGCATATAGAGCTATATAATAGCATATATTCCTCTGTGAAATGTTTATTTACAGTGAAATATAGGTAAATATATCGGTATATAGCTGTTTAAATAGGAATTTATGAAATTTGTCTTCGTACGGGGCTGTCTATATTGCCTCCGGCAATTTATTTGTATATGATAACAAGGCAAAGAGTGGATAATGTAAGAGATTTTAAAGGCTTTTGACACGAATAGGTGTTTCGTACGGGTCGGCGTTAGCTATGTTTTTTTATTTTTTATCGATAAGACACTTTGTCCGTATCATATGCCAAAAAAAGTTAAAACTTTTTTTTATAAATCATTTTGAAAGTCACTAAAAACACGAAAATTCGAATAGAAATACGTCATCAAAAAATTTTGTATTTCGATTCGAATTTTCGTGTTTTCAGTGACTTTCAAAATGATTTATAAAAAAAGTTTTAACTTTTTTTGGCATATGATACGAGACAAAGTGTCTTATAATTAGGTTCTCCATCGATAAAAAATAAAAAAAAATTTGTTTGTAACTCAATTATTCAAAAATTTCGCGTGTTCGCTCCATGTGATGTAAGTACCTGTTGGTGGATCTATATAATGTATTTAGTAGCTGTTTTTGATGTATGAATGAGAATATTGTGGCAGAGAAGTCTAAAGACATCTGTCGCTACACAGTATATTCAAGCAAGAGCTAGGTTTACATTTTCATATATGAAGTTGACCAAAACTTTCTATTACAGGTTCGCGTTGCGCCAATACTTGGTTGCACTTAAAATTAGACTAACCGAGAAAATATTACCCATTTTATTGGTCAGAAAACTGTAATGTCTGGTCTGTTAGAAAAATGAAAATGAGGCGATCGAGTTTCAAAACGTTGTATAACTAGAAACTAATGAAATCACATTTGGTCAGCACGTTATATAAACTTATTGCATGTTGATTAAACGGCATTTGAATGAAATGAAAACGTCTACGGTATACGGTTGTATGAATTATATTTGTAATTTTTCTCGTCTGCCAAGTGACTCGGATTCGAATTAAAACCTTAAACTGAATAAATCTCAAATTACACATTCATTATATATATAAATGAAATTACTGGAATCAACGAAATGTTCGACAGTGGGAATTAGGGCTGTTGAGACTATACACTAGGTTCGTTGTACCGAAAAGTATGTGGCGAAAAACGTTTCAAATTCGGGCTCTTGGACTAAGGCCGCTACTCGGCAAAAACTTCGCACTTAAATCGAGTAAATACAAACCGATTTTGCTAGTTTTTATTTCATTTGAGAGATAATTGAATACCAAATAGAATGTTTGGTGAAACAGTTTCAAATTTGGGCCGGACGCATTAGGATTACGGACGCATTAGGTTTACAGACATATTAAGGCTACTGAGGTATTATGGTTATGGACGTACTAGGGTCACGTACGAAATAGGTTTACGGGTTCTGACCGCATGTTTTAATTTTGGCACGTGGTATTGTTGTCCTTGCCTTCGGCTCGGGCTGTAAAGTTCACACTGGACAAAAAAATAATATTTAGAAGCAGGTTCCTTTTTGTCGGTAAAACTTCCTTTTTGGTCGACATGATTTACATAATAGCGTCTTTACACAAATGTTGCAATGTGTGTTTCTTGACAGACTCCGCATTTTATCTCGAAATGTTTTGAGGGATTCTTTTGAAAAGCCGCCTACCAAAATCGGACCCATTTCGCCTGGGATTGATATATACATGGTTTGAAAGGTCTTTGACAGTAGACCTCAAAACAGGCCTAACACGGTCTCTAGCCACACCTGGTTGAACATCTCCGAAGTTGGTAAAATGGTGATTTTTATCCGAATTTTTTGGCCGTTATAAACGATCGTCCCGGGCGAGAGTGGGCTCGTTGGAAAGCTGAGTTCAAGTAGTTTCGGGTCATGCCTAGTTTAATTTAATTCATTGATATATGTTTGCAAAAATCTGCATGAAAATTTTTCAAAATCTTTAGACAGGTCTGGGCTGGTACTGATGACGCTTAATGGGAACCTAACATGCTAGTCGTAACATACATTGTCTAAGCTTTCCATTGATACCCCATTTGCAGTGCTGGTGATTGCCGACATAACAGAATTTTATGTTAGTACAACCGCTACTCGTAAAACTCGCCAGCAATCACCAGCACTGCAAATGGGGTATCAATGGAAAGCTTAGACAATGTATGTTACGACTAGCATGTTAGGTTCCCATTAAGCGTCATCAGTACCAGCCCAGACCTGTCTAAAGATTTTGAACATTTTTCATGCAGATTTTTGCAAACATATATCAATGAATTAAATTAAACTAGGCATGACCCGAAACTACTTGAACTCAGCTTTCCAACGAGCCCACTCTCGCCCGGGACGATCGTTTATAACGGCCAAAAAATTCGGATAAAAATCACCATTTTACCAACTTCGGAGATGTTCAACCAGCAACCAGGTGTGGCTAGAGACCGTGTGAGGCCTGTTTTGAGGTCTACTGGCAAAGACCTTTCAAACCATGTATATATCAATTCCAGACGAAATGGGTCCGATTTTGTTAGGCGGCTTTTCAAAAGAATCCCTCTTTGCTTCTAAAGAAGACATAAGTAATATCCTGGAAAGAACACTAACAAAATAACAGTTGCTGCAATCGACACAAAACAAATATCAGAAAACCATACATTGTATCGATTCTATCAAAAAACAAAATGGTAGCAAAACAAGTCAACAATGATTTCATGACTTAATCGTTGTATGTATTATTGGCACCCGGGTGCAAATAGTCAATGTATGAGCTCATACATTGACTTTTCTTTCGTTTCAACTAACAAAAAAACGTGTTTTTCAAACCAAAATTTCATTTCGTTAGATTTGTCAAGAAAATAATTTCAGTGAATTACGTTGAATGGTGACAAAACAAAAATAATCAATATTTTCTCTTTCGACGCGTTCCGACGTTTTGTGGAAATTGCATTTCTTCAAGGTCTCAGAAGGGCTCCTAAATATAGCGCATTTCGACAAAGGCTACTCCTACCAATTTCCTTCCTCACAAAGTTTGTAGAAGGATGAACTCAGTAAGAACACACCAAACTCCAAACATAGTTTCTAGAAGCGTGAATTCAGTAGGAAGAAACGAAAGTCCTTCCTTACACAGTTTGTTGAAGTTATAGAATTCAGTTGGATCAAACCAGACACTTTTTTTGTACAATTTGCAGCGAATTGTGCGAGTAGCATTTTCGATAATATAATTCGTACAGCTTACTAACAATGATTTTTAGCCCCGTGCGAAGTACAAAGGGGCTTATAGGATTACGATGCCGTGTGTAATTGATGGAATTCGAAGCAGACGGTAAGGGCAAAGTGTTTGCCTATGTTCATAGATGACGAATCTGCAATAAAAATTTTGTCTGTCCGTCTGTCCGTCTGTCACGTCAATATCTTGAGTAAATCAAATCCGATTTCAAATTTTTTTTTTTTCCTGAAAGATAGTCGAAATAGTGAGGCTAAGTTCGAAGATGGGCATATTCGGGTCGGCCCTTCGTGAGTTAGGGCCACCTTAGTGATTTAAGGTCTTTTGGTGATATTTATGGCAAAATAAACGATGGAAATGTAAATGATAGGTATTGTCAATACCAATCCAGGAAAAAAACGTTTTTTAAAATCGGCTGAGTGGACCGTGAGTTAGGGCCTTAGAAGTGAAATGCTACTAGGGCCCTATGTGTATTTTACATAGAACTCGAGTAAATTTCATTCGTTTTTCGTAATTTTTGTTTGATTTGGAAGGTAATCGAATGCCGAATAGAATGTTGTTGAAAAAAAATTAAATTTGGGTCCTTGGACTAAGGCCACTACTAGGGCCCTATGTGTATTTTACATATAAATCGAGTAAATCTCATCCGTTTTTCGTAATTTTTGTTTCATTTGGAAGGTAATCGAAGGCCGAATAGAATGTAGTTGAAAAAAAATTAAATTTGGGTCCTTGGACTAAGGCCACTACTAGGGCCCTATGTGTATTTTACATATAACTCGAGCAAATTTCATCCGTTTTTCGTAATTTTTGTTTCATTTGGGAGGTAATCAAAGGCCGAATAGAATGTAGTTGAAAAAAAAATTAAATTTGGGTCCTCGGACTGAGGCCGATACTAGGGCCCTATGTGTATTTTACATATAACTCGAGCAAATTTCATTCGTTTTTCGTAATTTTTGTTTCATTTGGAAGGTAATCAAAGGCCGAATAGAATGTTGTTGAAAAAAAATTAAATTTGGGTCCTTGGACTAAGGCCACTACTAGGGCCCTATGTGTATTTTACATATAACTCGAGCAAATTTCATCCGTTTTTCGTAATTTTTGTTTCATTTGGAAGGTAATCAAAGGCCGAATAGAATGTAGTTGAAAAAAATTTTAAATTTGGGTCCTCGGACTGAGGCCGATACTAGGCCCTTCAAAAAAATAAAATTTTAGGGCGATTTGAAATTTTTGTTTCATTTGAAAGGAACGTCGTACGGGGCTTCGTAATTGCGCTATGCGCAATTTGTAAGATGTACATATTACATTACATAATAATTTTACTTTAACTACATTAACCGGCGCAATAGGCTTACGGTCAAAGTAGGGTGACGTACGCAATAGATATACGGGTTTGGGTTAATATTGACTATTTGCATTCGGGTGCAAATAGTGTTCATATTGACTATTTGCACTCGGGTGCAAATAGTCACTTCGTTTATTTAAAAGCTTAAGGTAAAGTTTTGGCTCCGTGAAGTAAAGTTAACTTTACCTCACGTTTTTGAATAAAATCCTTTCACGATCTGTGGTGACTCATTCTTTTTACTGGTGGGAAGCATCCCAATCTGAATTTGAATAGTTAGCAATAAAATAATTTTCAGGTCAGGTCAGGCAAAGAAATTTTCGGGCGTCGAAATTAATTTCGAAAAGAGTGTAGGCTCAAATTAATTATCAACAATTCTTTAATTCATCGAAAAGTTAAAAAAAATTTTCCCACATTATTTAAAAAAAAATTGAAATTTGCATGCAGACAGTCAATCGGGTAGTATTACATACAGTTTCTTGAAAATCAGAGTAATGTATCATCCAACAACAACAACCTATTTCCTAAGCGTAACAATCTTTACCAGAACTTATTCATATAATAAATAAAAAACCACAATAGTCCGGTGCGTATGTATGACCATGTCAACCACGATTATTTTAGAGACTCTGAATGACTACCAAGGTAGATATAGTGTGTAGGTAATGCCATTCAGACGCACAAATTGAGCAAATTAGTTGATGTCAATGACACAGATGACATAAGATCATATGTAATTTTTGTTTTTAATAAAAGGATGAGATGGTGTTTCTACTGCTGCCGAATCTGATGATTCGGCTATGTATGACATTACCTCCCAATTATATAATTGTAATTAATCGGATTAAACGAGAATAAACTCGTTCGTGATCTAATGTGATCTTTAATCAGCCAAAAAAGGTTTATGAATTACAAACGGAACAGCTAACTTATACACACTGGGGTATTGAGGAGTTATGTGAAAATGACTTTTCGGTTTCATTTTACATCAACTCATCGAATAATATCAATTCATCCACATACCGTATACAACAGCAAAAAATACTCGTCGTCATCGATACCAATACTGTGTCATCAATTGGAAAATTTTCGTTTCCTTTTCAAAGGTTCAATGATTTAAACAAAAAATAAACCCTCACCCTTACTACAGTACCTGTACAATTAAAAACATTTTCAATTGAGTTAACTCGAGAAAAAAAAAACTATAAAAAGGACATCCCGCCGAAAAGGTATATTCGTTTTTTGATACTATATGTACATTTCCCGGTAGTCTGATAGGTTACATGAATTTTTCATTGTTTCGGAATACTTTTATATTATAAAATTACCAGACACCGCGTTGTTGTTGTTTTACATTTTTTTCCGTCTTTTTTGAGGTAAGTGAAAAAGAAACTCATGTAACTTAATATTTGTTTAAATTTTAAAAAAAAATTATCGTTGAGACATATTTATACCATGATGTTGAGTGACCGAAGTGGTAAATTCTAAAACAATACGATTGAAATGAAGGTTAACAATATATGCGTGCTTTCGTTGATAACAGACCTGTTTGTTAAATAAGTTGTGAGCCCAGTGCCGAACTAGCTTCCAAAACACCCTTCGGGAAAAGACCCCTACAATTCGAAAAAGTACCTTATATAAAGCTGCAAAAAGCCCTTCAAAAATCACCCGAATTCCCAGTATCACTATTTTTCTAGTCCCTCGATATTACAGATGCAGTTTCGATTGGAAAACTGCTGATTTAGCTAATCAGAAAAGGAGAATCATGTCACAAAGTCCGAGAAGTCCCTGTGAAAATTTCCAAGAGAAAGTCATTATCGTCAGCTTTGTAAAACCGTGTGAAATTTGAAGTCGTTTACCTATCGGATGTTTTTAGAAAAATTTATAAAAATGGAAAATTTGGGATAATGTGGCAAGTAAGATGTTGTCAATTCCGAGAGTTTCCTTTACTGAATTCGGAAAAATATCCCGTCGAGAGTATGCACGAACCGAGTTTTTTTTTATTATCAAAAGCATTATCGGAAAATGTAAACTGATAGCACATTTTGCCAAGACAGAACACTCACTCATCACCTTCAACATTTGATCTTATTGTTATTGAGGAAACAATGTTGCTACATTCTTACCCACCGCATCAATTGAATAAAATATTATTCCCTTGACTGAAAGTCATGGGTCTTACGGATGATAAACACCCTAAAATGTTTGTCACACAATGATCACTACTATGATTGAAAATGCATGAATGTATGACCAAAAACCTTAAATACAGAAAATGTCTGTCACACTTTGATGATTCGTTGATAACACGATAACTTGAGTAATTTTCAACGGATTTTCAAAAACTTTTTTTTAATCGACGGGGAATTAAATTAATGAGGTTAAGTTCGAAGATGGGCTATTACGGTCGGGTGTTCTTAGAGATATTCCCAAAAGAATTTTTGTCTCGTCCCTTGATTCCACGATAACTCGAGTAGTTTTTGACGGATTTCCAAAAACTTTTTTTTATTTGACGGGGAATTAAATTCCTCAGGTTAAGTTCGAAGATGGGTTATAACGGACGGGTGATCTTAGAGATATTCTCAGGAGAATTTTTGTCTGGTCGCTTGATTCCACGATAACTCGAGTAGTTTTCGACGAATTTCCAAAAACTTTTTTTTAATCGACGGGGAATTAAATTGCTGAGGCTAAGTTTGAAGATGGGTCGTAACGGACTGGTGATCTTAGAGATATTCCCAAAACAATTTTTGTCTCGTTCCTTAATAACACGATAACTTGACGTAATCCTCAACGGATTTCCAAAAACTTTTTTTTTATCCACAGGGAATAAAATTACGAAGGCTACGTTCGAAGATGGGTCGTAACGGGCTGGTGATCTTAGAGATATTCCCAAAAGAATTTTTGTCTCGTTCCGAGATAACACGATAGCTTGACGTAATCCTCAACGGATTTCAAAAACTTTTTTTATTCGACGGGGAATTCCATTCCCGATGATAAGTTCAAAGTTGGGCTATGACGGTCGGGGGATCTCAGAGATATTCCTAAAAGAATTTTTGTATCGTCCCGTGATATTATCGTGTTATTAGTTGAGTAATTCTTAATGGTCCACAAAAGACAATTATCCCACTAAGAAAGACATTTTTGGGTTAAGCTCGTTAATGGAATATACTGGAAAAATATTCTAGGATTCATTCTAAAATTTTGTGTGTGTAATATCTTTATATCGATGATAAGAAAAAAATTAAAGTTTGGACGAGTGTGAACTTTGCGGCCAGAGCGAAGCGAGGGCCGTAATCACACGAGTTTCATTTTTATTCAATATGTAAGCAAGAAATTCGCCTCTTTCCAGGGTCTGTATCTCGTGCTGCCTTTTTGATGGTATCTTTTCATCAGAATCCTTTTTTCAAAACACACGACCACGAATGTATTAGCTTTCAACAGAAAGTAGATTTGGTTGTAGTCACTTGACCAGTTCTGAAAAAAGTGACCAGTGTATCGAAATTTTCATAAACTGCTCAGTTTTCTCAGGGTTGGTCAAACTGCTACAACCAAATCTATTTTATGTTGAAAGCTAACACATTCGTGGTCGTTATTGCGGTTGTACATACTTGAAAAATGATAATTTTGGTGGAAATATATCACCAAAAGACAGTATTTAAAAATCACCCAAATGTATACTTTTCAGCAAATCATCGATGCCTCTTAAGTACTGAAAATACGTATGAGCCAGTATATGATCAAGTGCTGGATTTTCTCATATACGTGTTTTGTATCGAAAGTAGGGTACGCATACACTGGTACACTTTTATATACTTTTAGAGTGATTTTTTTTTGCTCGGATTACAAAAATCTTCTTGAGAAAAGTAGTCAGTCAGTCAAGGGATCTGACCCATCCAAAAGATGGGGCCTAGTTTTTAAATCAACCATGCACGCCGATAAAACAGAATTGTTTTCAAAATCAAACGTTATCATCGGGAATAAACCAATATTTAATCAACTTTCATTCACTTGTATTTAATATACCCTCGAAAATAAACATTTAAAATCCCATTGGCAAATACAGGTGGCAAATCAAATATGTTTTTCCTTCGACTTTTTTTTCTCAAACAATAAGGTAGCGCTGTTTTCATGCAAGTGAATCAGATAAATGTACACGTTCAGATCATCTTATTCCTTGTCTGAAAAATTAATTAATTCAATTTGTTACGTCAACGAGAAAAACCGAAACCGCCGCCACACATACAACACATATATTATTGTATCTATTTCGCATTGGTTAACAAACAAATAACTTCTTCTCCATTGATGTTTTCGAATTGGGGTAGATCCTATCAGCATTCACATTATTGTGTAGCCGCTAAATAATGTGGTTCAATTTTAATTTTTCGATTTTATCAGGAGGGTAAGCAATATATACTTGATGCACACGATAAAAATGATATTCTTTTTCGATGCGTATTCATTGTTGTTTCTTATTGCACTGCAAATTGATTGTGGGAGAAATATGTTTTTTAATTGATTGAAATTAACATTTGATGTTTTTCGATCACGAAATCAAATTGAATATTTATTGAATCATTAGCACTTGCAAATAGGCAAATTAATATTCTCAGGTGTCAACGGGGCATCGGGGAATCTGGCACACGCAAATGGCTTCTTCAATTCAAGCACAATTTTTAACGTTGCAATTTGGCAACGGAGTAAATAGACTAATATGAAAGACCGAAATTCAACAACCCTAACAGAGGTTCACTCCTCTTCCCTTACCCCATCATTCACGTGAAGTGACTTTGGTGAAATTAGTCACCGAAGCAAAGACACACAGAGACTGACTGTGCCAGTTTCGCCCCTTAGAGGTGACTCTGGCACACTATCAATTTGTATGGTGTGCCAGATTACCCCACACCGTGTAGCTTCTGCATCTATTTGAAGAATCTGAAGAATTAGACCTTAGCGAAAGTAATAGACGAGGAGTCCTCTGAGGATTTTCAGGAATATCTTTGATTTTTGGAACGTTTTATTTGGCTAGTAGTAATTTCGCGCCGTATGGGGGCGAAATTACACTATTAAAGTAGGAATCTCGCACCACGCGAAATTCCGACTTTATTAGTGTAATTTCGCGCCCATAAGGAATTTCTTGCTGGTAGGAATCTCGCAACGTCTCAGTTGCGATGCAGGCATCCTAACATTTTGTAAAAGGAAAATCCAATTTTTCTGAGTAAGGATACCGGTATCCTTGATGCAAAATATGTGTATCTCAGTTGGGATACCGGTATCCTAACGTTTTGTAAAAGGAAAATCCACACTTTCTATGACGGGATACCGGTATCATTGATACAAAATACGTGTATCTCAGTTGGGATACCGGTATCCTAACGTTTTGTAAAAGGAAAATCCACACTTTCTATGACGGGATACCGGTATCATTGATACAAAATACGTGTATCTCAGTTGGGATACCGGTATCCTAACGTTTTGTAAAAGGAAAATCTACACTTTCTATGTCGGGATACCGGTATCCTTGATACAAAATACGTGTATCTCAGTTGGGATACCGGTATCCTAACGTTTTGTAAAAGGAAAATCCACACTTTCTATGACGGGATACCGGTATCATTGATACAAAATACGTGTAACTCAGTTGGGATACCGGTATCCTAACGTTTTGTAAAAGGAAAATCCACACTTTCTATGACGGGATACCGGTATCATTGATACAAAATACGTGTATCTCAGTTGGGATACCGGTATCCTAACGTTTTGTAAAAGGAAAATCCACACTTTCTATGACGGGATACCGGTATCATTGATACAAAATACGTGTATCTCAGTTGGGATACCGGTATCCTAACGTTTTGTAAAAGGAAAATCCACACTTTCTATGACGGGATACCGGTATCATTGATACAAAATACGTGTAACTCAGTTGGGATACCGGTATCCTAACGTTTTGTAAAAGGAAAATCTACACTTTCTATGTCGGGATACCGGTATCCTTGATACAAAATACGTGTATCTCAGTTGGGATACCGGTATCCTAACGTTTTGTAAAAGGAAAATCCACACTTTCTATGACGGGATACCGGTATCATTGATACAAAATACGTGTATCTCAGTTGGGATACCGGTATCCTAACGTTTTGTAAAAGGAAAATCCACACTTTCTATGACGGGATACCGGTATCATTGATACAAAATACGTGTATCTCAGTTGGGATACCGGTATCCTAACGTTTTGTAAAAGGAAAATCCACACTTTCTATGACGGGATACCGGTATCCTTGATACAAAATACGTGTATCTCAGTTGGGATACCGGTATCCTAACGTTTTGTAAAAGGAAAATCCACACTTTCTATGACGGGATACCGGTATCATTGATACAAAATACGTGTAACTCAGTTGGGATACCGGTATCCTAACGTTTTGTAAAAGGAAAATCTACACTTTCTATGTCGGGATACCGGTATCCTTGATACAAAATACGTGTATCTCAGTTGGGATACCGGTATCCTAACGTTTTGTAAAAGGAAAATCCACACTTTCTATGACGGGATACCGGTATCATTGATACAAAATACGTGTATCTCAGTTGGGATACCGGTATCCTAACGTTTTGTAAAAGGAAAATCCACACTTTCTATGACGGGATACCGGTATCATTGATACAAAATACGTGTATCTCAGTTGGGATACCGGTATCCTAACGTTTTGTAAAAGGAAAATCCACACTTTCTATGACGGGATACCGGTATCATTGATACAAAATACGTGTAACTCAGTTGGGATACCGGTATCCTAACGTTTTGTAAAAGGAAAATCTACACTTTCTATGTCGGGATACCGGTATCCTTGATACAAAATACGTGTATCTCAGTTGGGATACCGGTATCCTAACGTTTTGTAAAAGGAAAATCCACACTTTCTATGACGGGATACCGGTATCATTGATACAAAATACGTGTATCTCAGTTGGGATACCGGTATCCTAACGTTTTGTAAAAGGAAAATCCACACTTTCTATGACGGGATACCGGTATCATTGATACAAAATACGTGTATCTCAGTTGGGATACCGGTATCCTAACGTTTTGTAAAAGGAAAATCCACACTTTCTATGACGGGATACCGGTATCCTTGATACAAAATACGTGTATCTCAGTTGGGATACCGGTATCCTAACGTTTTGTAAAAGGAAAATCCACACTTTCTATGACGGGATACCGGTATCATTGATACAAAATACGTGTAACTCAGTTGGGATACCAGTATCCTAACGTTTTGTAAAAGGAAAATCTACACTTTCTATGTCGGGATACCGGTATCCTTGATACAAAATACGTGTATCTCAGTTGGGATACCGGTATCCTAACGTTTTGTAAAAGGAAAATCCACACTTTCTATGACGGGATACCGGTATCATTGATACAAAATACGTGTATCTCAGTTGGGATACCGGTATCCTAACGTTTTGTAAAAGGAAAATCCACACTTTCTATGACGGGATACCGGTATCATTGATACAAAATACGTGTATCTCAGTTGGGATACCGGTATCCTAACGTTTTGTAAAAGGAAAATCCACACTTTCTATGACGGGATACCGGTATCATTGATACAAAATACGTGTAACTCAGTTGGGATACCGGTATCCTAACGTTTTGTAAAAGGAAAATCTACACTTTCTATGTCGGGATACCGGTATCCTTGATACAAAATACGTGTATCTCAGTTGGGATACCGGTATCCTAACGTTTTGTAAAAGGAAAATCCACACTTTCTATGACGGGATACCGGTATCATTGATACAAAATACGTGTATCTCAGTTGGGATACCGGTATCCTAACGTTTTGTAAAAGGAAAATCCACACTTTCTATGACGGGATACCGGTATCATTGATACAAAATACGTGTATCTCAGTTGGGATACCGGTATCCTAACGTTTTGTAAAAGGAAAATCCACACTTTCTATGACGGGATACCGGTATCCTTGATACAAAATACGTGTATCTCAGTTGGGATACCGGTATCCTAACGTTTTGTAAAAGGAAAATCCACACTTTCTATGACGGGATACCGGTATCATTGATACAAAATACGTGTATCTCAGTTGGGATACCGGTATCCTAACGTTTTGTAAAAGGAAAATCTACACTTTCTATGTCGGGATACCGGTATCCTTGATACAAAATACGTGTATCTCAGTTGGGATACCGGTATCCTAACGTTTTGTAAAAGGAAAATCCACACTTTCTATGACGGGATACCGGTATCCTTGATACAAAGGGTGTTAGAATAAAATTCGCATCTCCAAAATTTATGTGCCTGATACTCAACTGAATCTACCGCCAATTTATCGCCAGGTACTCGTAAAAATTCTCTAAATCAAGTTAGCCCTTGAAAAATGTATGGGCGCGAAATTCCACTATAATATGTGTAATCTCGCGCGGCGCGAAATTACTCGTTACCTTTTATTTATTGTTTTCGGTGGATTTTCAAGAGTTTACTTTTGAATTTTTGAAGATTTTCTTCGATTTGAGGATTTAATGAAAGGATTTCCTTGGTTTCAAAAATTTTCAAAGGACTTTCTTAGGATCTGAGAGAGAAATGAAGGTCGGTGTAATATTGACACATTTTATTACTGGTACGCCAGCACATGAGAGAAACCAGCACATGAAAAGTGAACGCATCCTAAGCTCTCTATTGAGAGAGAGTTTAATTTCTGAAATAAAAAACCGCACACCTCTGGGATCGAACACGGGCCCTCTCACACATCAGCTCATGACAATTCATGTGAGCTAAATCGTTCTTACATGAAGTACGGTAATTGTCGAATAGTATTTATCTGGGCTCATTGATTGTACCAATTACTTTTATTGGTTTTGGATGAGAAGGAAGTCTCGGATCGACGTCTTCTTATAATATTTTGAAAGCTTGTAAATTAAGACTTCAAAATCCAAAATACCTCATGGGTCCAAGACTACTGGCCCAAGATATAGCTTCTAGAATTTTCTATTCCATACAAAGGACTTTGTTCCAGAGCTACCAGATGTCTGCCTTGGACTCATGTCTCACTATACTCAATCGATTAACATTCTAGAAGCTATATCTCGGACCAGGAGTCTTGGACCCATGAGGTATTTTGGATTTTGAAGTCTTAATTTACAAGCTTTCAAAATATTATAAGAAGACGTCGATCCGAGACTTCCTTCTCATCCAAAACCAATAAAAGTAATTGGTACAATCAATGAGCCCAGATAAATACTATTCGACAATTACCGTACTTCATGTAAGAACGATTTAGCTCACATGAATTGTCATGAGCTGATGTGTGAGAGGGCCCGTGTTCGATCCCAGAGATGTGCGGTTTTTTATTTCAGAAATTCAACTCTCTCTCAAGAGAGAGCTTAGGATGCGTTCACTTTTCATGTGCTGGTTTCTCTCATGTGCTGGCGTACCAGTAATCACATTTTACAAGATTGCTTTATTTCGATTTGGATTTTCTATGACTGAGATTTGAGATATACATCAGGGCTCCCCTCATTAATGCCGTTGTAGGACTGAAAAACAAAAGTCGTAGAGGAAATGTGCTTCATCTTGCAGAATCTAACCATGTTACACGAATTTCAATCGACGACCCGATAAGGGACAACAGAGTCCGTGTAGCAATACTTTCTGGATCTTGGATCTTAGTGTATACCAACGGTATTCTAAGGGCTTTAACTAATGACATCGCACTGCCAACACAGACAACTATGTCAAGTCATCGAAAGCGACGACGAAATAATAGATTTTGAAAAAAATTAGATTAGGATTAAGAATAATAGATTTCACTGGCCACTTCTAAGTGGCTAAGATGATTCTAATAGTCACTACGTTTTAGAATGTATGTGAATTAGGACCTGAGATTCGAAAGGAAATTGAACACGTGTGCGACTTGCACCGATTATAGTGATTCAAAAAAAAACCCATTGCCAATTTCTGTTAAGTAAATTCTCGTGCTATGTAAAAAGGACAACTTTCACACATCGAATAGAATTTCTCCTCTATCATTAACAGCACACAGCAACGCAGCCAAAAAAAAAAAACCACTCACTTAATATTCACAACTCGAAAACATTTTCACATGAAATTAAGTCCAATAATAATTTTAGAATGCACAAAGAGATTATAGGACGATTACTCTTAAAACAGCATATTGCGGCAATGAAAATATAATATGATTGCAATGAACGTTACTTTGTACCTTAAAATTAACCATAAAAGACCAAAGCTATAGGCACGTGTGCAGATGAGATAATAACATATCGTTTACCTACTTTAATGCTTGTGACGAGAGATAGTTTCATTTTGGCAGTCCGTTAACGTGAAATTCAATATTTTTAAGAGTCTGCTTAAACTGGAAATGAGGGTAAATTAATTAATATTTCCAAATTGATGGCAACAATAACATCAAACGGTCATTCCTTTTTTTAAATTGTAAAATTTGTTGCAGTTTCGCTTTATACTGGTCGACTATACACTGCATTATACTAAATTTATAAATTTACATGTTTGTTCAGCTAAAATTGGAATTATACGAATTATACGTAGTGTCGCAGTGAAAGAATCGGTCATGAAAAGTATTCTATTTTCTCCCATTTCAAATAAAAAACCTCCAATGAAAATCGATAATTTGGGGAGCACAAAAAAACTTCGTATAATGTAAGTAATAAATGTCAACATATAACAGGCTTCAAAATCCAATATCCCATCTGAAAGACTTTGGAGGGCTTCTTTCAAATCATCATTTGTATTAGTGATACACTAGCGTCTATGTGTATTTGTTGAATTTGAAATTGAAATGATTACAATTATAACGTGACTCATGATAAATAAGTCTTTTATTACATAAAAAAGGCACTCAGACAATGCATTTAATTGAAAAACGAAATTAATTTCGCTGTTTTCTTCTTCCAGCAGTTATGTAAATATTATAATGGTGTGCAACAGAAACTTTATTGCGTGTGACATTTGTTCACCGGAAAATGTTCCTACATTTGATTTCTACCCTTTCAGCTAATTTGAGTTCATAGATCTTAAATGAAAAGCTCTTGTTCCCACGGTTAAATAAAAATTTGTTCGATTTTGTTAGTTATAGTTAATCAAATCTGTACAATCAATTCGGTTCCGTTGTATCGAAATTCATAAAACTGTGCTGATGGTTCAGTTGCATATTTTCGTGTTGTTACTTTTCATCACTAGTGATGAAATGTAAAGCCACCAGTGAACCAGTGAAAAAATTCCTTTATACGTCACCCAAATGAGGCATGAGAAAGTTCAATTTTCGAAGCGCTGTTGCAGAGTAGTTATTTATCTGCCCTGACGCAAGTCCCTGTTTCTACTTACAAAATAACTGATATCGCTGAGGGTGACGCTTTCTGAGGCGAAAGTTTTATTAACAAAAAATTGACTCAAAAAATTTAAGAAAGAAAATTTTAGAAAAAATTTCGTCACAAGTGACAGATGTTGAGGAAACTAATGTTAGGAAAATAGTTAAAACAGGGAAAAATATGTCCTGAATCATCTGCCACATTCTAAAAATTTCTTTCTTACATTTTTTGGGTCAATTTTTTGTTAATAAAACTTTCGCCTCAGAAAGCGTCACCCTCAGCGATATCAGTTATTTTGTAAGTAGAAACATGGACTTGCGTCACACTTTCACCCTTTAGGGTTTTTTGGCGGATATCAGTTCTTTTGGAAGTTTATGGGTAAGGGTCACTAGTTTTGTAAGCATCTCATGTCGACAACAGCTCAAATCAGCCAGAGGAATCATCTCTCCTCCCAAAATTTAGGAACCAACCTAGGAACACTTTACTTATATCGAAAACAACCCAGATCCATTGACAAATCCGATGGAAGTTAGGAAGTGCCAGAGGAATCATCTCTCCTCCCAAAATTTAGGAACCAACCTCGGAACACCTCACTTATATCGAAAATAACCCAAATCCATTGAAAAATCCAATGGAAGTTGGGAAGTGCCAGAGGAATAATCTCTCATCCCAAAATTTAGGAACCAACCTCGGAACACCTCACTTATATCGAAAATAACCCAAATCCATTGAAAAATCCGATGGAAGTTGGGATGTGCCAGAGGAATCATCTCTCATCCCAAAATTTAGGAACCAACATCAGAACACCTCACTTATATCGAAAACAACCCAAATATATCGAAAAAAATTGATGGAAGTAAGGAAGTGCCAGAGGAATCATCTCTCATCCCAAAATTTAGGAACCAACCTTGGAACACATCACTCATGACGAAAATAACCCAAACACTTTTTCCAACAATTACCAATCATAATTCATAATTACGAGCTGAAAAAAAATTCTTCTGACACACACACACACAAAACACGCTGTTATATGGCATTGTATGGAAACTTCCGGGAGTCCTAGCTCCCAAAAACGCTTGCATACCCCCATTTTTTTAAATCTTATTTTAATCTAGGGCCCGAGATTGTTCTATAACCAAAATTTCAGGGAAATCGTAAGAAACGTTTAGGAGTTACGAAATCGTCCTTTTTCAGAGGAACTAACTAACTAACGTAGTCAATTTGAGTTATGTAAAAATTCGAGATTTTACTTATTTTCATACAAAGATCAATATGTCGAAGTTCAATATCTCGGCCACTTTTGAAGCTGCAGTAACGTGTGATAGCTCGTTGAACTCGTATGGATTCCTAGATTCTAGTTATCTTAGTCAGGGGTCATTGGAGCCAAGGGGGAGACGTCAAAAAGTTGCTGTAAATATGCTCCTCAAAAAAATGTTGTAAAACATTTTTGGTAGTGGACTTGCGTCACGCCTGCTTACTAACGTGCGGGCATGATACAACCGAGTGGTAAATGTTTTTCTAGGCACTAGTTGTGTAGTCGAGTGTGACAATACACATCGTGTGCCTAAAAAAGCATTTATTATTCGAGTTGTGTTCCTAAATCAATTTTCTTGTTTTCCACAGGGGTGAAATGAAACTTTTTCGGATGAAGTTAAACGTTAAACGTTAAAAAACGCGCGTGAAATTTCTTTACTCATTGGACCATACCTAAAACGAGAAAACGTTTCTAATGGCTAAGGATCACATATATCGCTTTCATTGATCAACAATGCAGAACCAGATGTTCCAAAAATTCCTTTAAATTTTTTTTTCTAACTTTTTAACACGTCTTTTGACTCATTTTCGTCTCTCTTTGTGTACTCGCAATAAACTGTAAGCAAAATCCTAACAACGTTGACATCAAAAGTCGGGTGAAACACTGAAAAGTGGGTCGAAGCAATTCTTAAAATTAAACAAAAATTCAAATTGGATGATGTTGTAGAGGAATCCGTTGAAGGGAATCAATGAAGATACATTCGTTTGTCTCTGTGTCACAATTTCAATAAATGCACATATGGTGCAAGTGATGGTAAAACGATAGACAAGGTCAGCAATGTCTGAAGAATATTTTACCTACAAAACGGGAACGTTTTTTTTTTGTTGAACAACTAATACATCATTTTCCACCAACAACACATGACCACCCAACGATATATTGTGCATTCAAAGAGTATATTATAAAGTCTCACTAGATACAAAAACAAAAAGTTGTATCGAATTTCGAACGATACTCTCAGGAGAAAATGAACTTTATCGAATTTCATGTATACACGGTTTGATGAATGAGAATCATCGAACTTTCATTAAAATGTGTGAAAGAATTTTGAAATTTCTTCTCTTTTATAATGATGATCTCGAGTCAATCAAGTATGAATGACCAATGTCCTAACTTTTTCCAATTTTATTTATCATCCAGACATTCAGACTTCTTAATGCCAGACTTCTTCTTATTGAGCAAATATAAGAATAAAAAGGAAATGTTGGAAATATTGATTCGGTGAGGCGACATAACTACACGGTCAATATCGTCAGGAACGATATTATCGTTTTTTAGACGATAGTATCGTCTAAAAAACGATAGTATCGTTTTTTGGACGATAGTATCGTTTTTTAGACGAACTAAACGCCTTTTTTAAACACTGATGTGTAGGTGATTTCCTCTGACAATTGTTTTTTGATATTTTGGAAGAGAATTCGGTTCTTGCTGCACCTCTGAGTAAAATTAAGTCCTGGACAATATTACCACCCAAAACTAAACGATAATATCGTCCTGGGCGATATTATCGTTTTTTTTAAACGATAGTATCGTGCTGGACGATATTATCATTTAAGAAAACGATAATATCGCCCAGGACGATATTATCGTTTTGGACGATATTATCGTACAGAAAACGAAAATATCCACTAGATTTTCTAGAACGGTAATATCGTCCAGAAAACGATACTATCGTCCAGACAATATTTTAGAATTTTCCAATTTAGACGATATTATCGTCCTGGATGAAAATTTTTTGGACGATAATATCGTTTTTTTGGACGATAGTATCGTCTGAAAAACGATAATATCGTTTTTTGGACGATAGTATCGTCCAAAACGATAATATCGTCCTGGGCGATATTATCGTTTTCTTAAATGATAATATCGTCCAGCACGATACTATCGTTTAAAAAAAACGATAATATCGCCCAGGACGATATTATCGTTTAGTTTTGGGTGGTAATATTGTCCAGGACTTAATTTTACTCAGAGGTGCAGCAAGAACCGAATTCTCTTCCAAAATATCAAAAAACAATATTATCGTTTTTTTGGACGATACTATCGTCTAAAAACGATATTATCGTTTGTTAGACGATAGTATCGTTTTTTAGATGATAGTATCGTCCAAAAAACGATAATATCGTTCCTGACGATATTGACGGTGTCGAAATGTCCCGCCACCATTGATTCACTTCAAATTAATCCCACTAACGTCCTTTTGCATTCGACTTGTGAAAGGAAGTGAGATTAATTTCTCATTTGTTTCCACATTTGTCTGTTTCCTTTACTTCACCCCTAAAGATTTGCCTATATATTCTTCAATTACAGTACAGTACATATGTTGAATTCGATTTTCAACCATTACTACCGATTATATACAAAACTATTCAAAATGCTGATCATTCATTGGCTGATACGTTCCGACAATACAATATAATGTAATGTGAACCTACCGGATTTTTTTCATTCTTCTTTTTTTTACATAAAATTCGAACTCGTAAGTCTCACACCACACATATCGTATGCTGTTATGCTCAATATGCGGTTATATACACAATAAACTACTTATCCCTTTGCCTTTGGAAAATAAACATTTTTATTAGTTAACTACGTTATATGTGCGAGGTTTTCATTATATGAGTCAGTCAGTCTGTGTTCAGTATTTGTTAAGGTCAGTTGGATTTTTTTTTAAATTGGGATGTCAGTGTGATCAAACTATATAATTGAAATTTACGTGCTTCAGAAAGAAATATTTAACTTTGATAGAGTGTAAGGACACGAAATGATAATAGTGATAAAGTGAAAGGATATAGCAATGATCACAATTGACTGTTTGCTAGTAAAAAATTTGTAAATTTTTTTTCGTGTGCAAAATGAAGAGTGAAGTTCCTAAGAAATTTAAGCTTTTTTCGGATATCACTTCAATGATGGCAAATGAGCTTGGATAATGATACCGAGTTATCTTCCTTGTACGTGCCAAGGAATACACCTCTGATCGAACTGGGTGAGTTATGGCTCATTATTAAGAAGTAGTAGAGCTCTCGTAACATAGTAACACCTACAATAAAATGAGAAACAAATTCGAATAAATTCTTGGTTTTTCTTAAGTTTTCTTGGACTTAATTTGGACAGTTTGCGCCATTTTATCTTATTTGCTATTTACATTCATGGAGGAATGCGCTATACCCTTTCAGAAACGGCTGATCATCTGTTATCGACATCAGCGTTAAAAATAAACGGTGACCTCCGGTTAATGCCACTTCATTTAGTGAAATGTAGATATGCTAAAGTGAAAGAAGTAAAAGATTCCGATGCATTCTAGACAATTGAAGTAACAGATTTAAAGACTTTGTTGTGATACGCCTGCCGTTTCTAAATCTGTCACTTTTCAAAAACGTTTTATCATCACTGTTAACAGCAACGGCAAAAAACACCGATGACCTTCGGTTAATGTGTCATAAGTACAAGATGAAGCACTTGACCATGTTTGAATAAAATTAGTAAATAACAATTATATCGTGACGGGTTCGCAGCTCAATGGATAATTTCTAATGGCATCTCATTGAACTGATAGCCTCAAAAATAAGGTTGATATTCTTACAGCTAGGAGCGCTGAAAAAATGATTTGGTGTCGATAAAAAAGATTTAGGTTCCAGGTTGTCAATGAGGGATTCTTTTGAAAAACAGCCTACCTTTCTAATGACACCCCACACGACCCTGTACGACTCGTGTAACTGTAAGAAAATTGCAATTTTTCGGTTTTTGCTCACCTTTCACCAGCCACACAAGCTTCGAAGAATTTTTTTGAAAGTGGTTTTGGCTTCTAGGGTCGCAGTCCTTTCTAGATCATTTTTCTTCTCGATCCTGCTATATATACTCGCTAAATCCTTTTTAATAGAAATCTGTAGGTATTTTTTCGGATCGATGTTCTTACCTCTTGTAAAATTGTACTTGAGGCGAACCGAATTTCTTGTAAGGCTAAATGATTAATTGATATATTTTCGACTTTTGATTCTCTACGCTCCTCGCACCTATTATCATTTATTCAAAATTTATGCAACTATTCACCTAATGACTTTTGAGTGGCAATAACTTTGAGGTTTTGATTACGTTCCATCTATCATTTAATCGCAGACAAAAAATAATATTTTGTGAAAGTGATCGTTCAAGGCCACACAAGCTTCTTCATAAGTAGCTATCAAGGATTAAACACGACCACTACATAATTTCTTTGTTAAGTCACTCGACAACTAAACCACTTTTTCCTGTTATAGTTTTTCAGTATAGTACTTCAATCGACGAATAAGGAAACAATGCACCATTAGGAATGAATTCTTATGTATAAGTTAGCTAATCGAATAGTTTCATCATCAATTCAGAAAATCATAAACCTTGGAACAAGACCTATTTTGAGGACAAAGTGTGGTGACGCAATTAACTCAAGTTCACTATGTACTATACTTTACTACGAAGTTCCTTATAATTTTCAGTTGCAATTTTCATAAATTCATTTTTCGAAAAGGGGTGGATTTACAGCCAACAAAGTTATGTTGCGCCAGAAACTTTTCTTCTGATTCGGTATTTCCTCAACCCACACATGTTTTGAACATTGTAAGGATTGGCTTGCTCGAAACACACGTTTTATATATTATCAATACATATTTATTATTCCTTTTGATCTTTGATTAAGTTGAATATGCGTGCGTTGTTCTAAGTAAAGTTTTGTATATTGATTACGAATTCTACCGTGGTGAGACGACATAACTACACGGTCAATATCGTCAGGAACGATATTATCGTTTTTTAGACGATAGTATCGTCTAAAAAACGATAATATCGTCCAACAAAATTTCATCCAGGACGATAATATCGTCTAAAATTATAAATTTTAAAATATTTTCAGGACCATATTATCGTTTTCTTGACGATATTATCGTTTAAAAAAACGATAATATCGTTTTTAAACGATAATATCGTTTTTTTGGACTCTACTATCGTTTTTTTGGACGATACTATCGTCTAAAAAACGATATTATCGTTCAAAAGACGATAATATCGTTTTTTTGACGATAATATCGTCCTGGATGAAAATATCCGCTGGACGATATTATCGTTATTTTCTTTTTCTGAACAAATTTATCGTTATTTTGGACGATATTATCGTCCTGGTCCGATAATTTTGGGACGATAATATCGTTCTGGACGATAGTATCGTCCAGAACCATAATATCGTTTTTAATTTATTAATTTTTTTAAATTTGAGACGATAATATCGTCCAGGACGATAATATCGTTTTTAATTTATTTAAAATAAAAATTCTAGACGATACTATCGTCCTGGGGCGATATTATCGTTCTGGATGGTTGTTGAAGACGAAACACAAAATCTTGTAGATAAACACCTTTTTATAGACGGCAAATATATATTAAAAATTGGTTCATTTGGTTCCGTAAATTTAAATTTATATAGAAAAATTACACAGACTAATTATGAGACGATGCGAGAAAAAAAAAATTAACTCCTAAGTTCCGACACCGTTCCGGCGCCCGGCTCGCATTGCGGCCCTCCGCTTCGCTCCGGGGCAATGGGCCGGATCGCTCGGCGTGTTAAAACGCTTTTTATGTACAATCTAAGTTGGTATTCATTTCGTAAAAAGATGAATTATTTAGGGACGAACTAAACGCCTTTTTTAAACACTGATGTGTAGGTGATTTCCTCTGACAATTGTTTTTTGATATTTTGGAAGAGAATTCGGTTCTTGCTGCACCTCTGAGTAAAATTAAGTCCTGGACAATATTACCACCCAAAACTAAACGATAATATCGTCCTGGGCGATATTATCGTTTTTTTTAAACGATAGTATCGTGCTGGACGATATTATCATTTAAGAAAACGATAATATCGCCCAGGACGATATTATCGTTTTGGACGATATTATCGTACAGAAAACGAAAATATCCACTAGATTTTCTAGAACGGTAATATCGTCCAGAAAACGATAGTATCGTTTTCTGAACGATAATATCGTCCAGAAAACGATACTATCGTCCAGACAATATTTTAGAATTTTCCAATTTAGACGATATTATCGTCCTGGATGAAAATTTTTTGGACGATAATATCGTTTTTTTGGACGATACTATCGTCTAAAAACGATATTATCGTTTTTTAGACGATAGTATCGTTTTTTAGATGATAGTATCGTCCAAAAAAACGATAATATCGTTCCTGACGATATTGACGGTGTCGAAATGTCCCGCCACCTACCGTTAACCATGCAACTTTATTTTCCAATTGAAATATATTCGTTGTCACCATTCAAACACGACACATAAAAGTGCAACGAATTTCGGGTGCGAGCCTACAATTTTTGATGGAAGAGACTATTGGCACCGGGTGCCAATAGTCTCTTTATTATACAAATGCTAACCGCACCGGGTGCCAATAGTCGCTTTATTATACAAATGCTAATCGCACCCAGTACAGTATTATAAAGAGACTATTGGCACCCAGAAAAATTAATTAAAATTTGAACAAAAAATCCGGATATCTTGAAAATAAAACTTGTTTTGAACACAATCCTAGGTAATTCATCTTTTTACGAAATGTAACGTATAGGCGGTAGTTTGTTCGATCTAAGTGAGTTCGTCATTTTACGAAATACAACACAAAGACGGGTTGTTCGATACTAGTGAATTAAACCTTTTACGAAATTTATCGTAAGTGCGTTTTGTAGAATACGAGGGAATTCATCCATCTACCAAATGAAACGTTAAGCCGTTTTGTTGGATCATAGGGAATTCGTCCATCTACGAAATTCAACGAAAAGGCGGATTGTTCGATCCTGAGGAATTCATTTTTTTAACGAAATGTAACGTAAAGGTATCGAAGGTATGCCTTAACGTTACAATTCTCAATAAGATGAATTCCATAAAATCGAACAAACCACCTTTACGTACATTTCGTAAAGGGATGAAATCCTCAAGATCGAACAATCCGCCTTTACGTTAAATTTCGTAAAAGGACGAATTCTCTAAGATCGATCAAACTACCTTCACTTTACATTTCGTAAAATGGTGAATTCCTCAGGATCGAACAACCCGACTTTACGTTACATTTCGTAAAGAGATGGATTCCCTAAAACAAGCTTTATTTTTCAAATATCCGGATTTTTTATTCAAATTTTAATTTTTCCGGGTGCCAATAGTCTCTTTATAATACTGTGGCTAATGGCACCGGATGCCAATAGTCTCTTCATGATACTGTGGCTAATGGCACCGGGTGCGATTAGCATTAGAATAATAAAGAAACTATTGGCACCTGGTGCCATTAGCCACAGTATAATAAAGAGACTATTGGCACCCGGTGCCAATAGCATATTCGATTTTTTATATGAGAAAAATTATATGGAAGACTCGGACATCAAACATGTATGATAAAAAGACACTTTCTGTCTTGCAAACTTACGAGAAATTTGAACAGAATTTTCCTTTGTATAGTTGAACTTTGACTGTTGAAGTTACCTACACTACAGAATCTTATCCAAAACACTAAAATAGGCCGCAGTATGATTTGTACATACGCGATTTCATGTTATTCCATGACCGTTATGATTAATCTGTACCCGTATCTATTCCCAAATCGATGATGATTTTCCTTCGACTTTTCTAATCTAAAATCACATCATCACATTTTATGAACTGACAAAATGTCGTGAATAACGATTGTATCGCGATTATATGTTTTCTCAGGCTTAAAGTCTCGTAAAGTGTACCATCCAAAATCTTTTACTTCATTTAGTTAACTAATATATTTAACGAAATATGCTTACCATGGTTCATCGTTCATCTTCGATGAAAATGTTCCAACAAGGATATAATCTCCCAATAGTAACTGTTCCATGCGGAATATTAATCGATGACCACGTAAAAATCCTTCTTTTACAAATATAAAAATTCATTTTCCAATCCCCCATTTCGTTCTAATATAACAGCAACAACGTTCATAGCAACCAATCACAAACGGTACCGCCTTTTGCGCTATTTCATTTTGTATGCCATGTGAATGTGCTTGTTCTTATATTAGATTGCTCACATATCACACCGTACAGTGTGTAAATTTTTGCGTTATTCTGCCATCGGGATAGAATTATTGAAAAGAAAGATACGAATTTGGTCATTTCGACAAAATTATTGAAATTTTCGTAATTATCAACCAGTGAATGATTACTTGCAACGTATACCATCTAACAGAATCGACATAGTGACGAAATAATTTTTTTTATCATAAATTCATTTTCCAGATTCAATAGAAAATCAAGAGGGTGGAGCAATGTATATTTCTTGTGGGGATGATGGAGCTGCTGGCGTGGAGTCTGAGATGGGCTACGTTCCAAATAATCCATTATTTGGATTACCTCTCGATAGTCCTCAGGTAAAATTCATCTAGATAACATCAGAAAAACGAACATTGATTCATAATTTGAAATCTATTGCTTCAACAAATTGATTAAATTGATAAACAAAAATCAACCAAATTACAATTGAAAGCGACTAAAAAGCAATTATTTTCAATAATTTCTTTACAACAGGAGTGTGCTCCGACGTGCAGTGGATGTGCAAGTTGTCATACGGGATCATCAATACCAATTCCAGGACTTCATGGATCGGATTTCGATTGTGATAACTGTCTAGATCACAACGGAGTTCTAAGGTAAGGTATTTCGGGTTGTGATTTTATTGATTGCGAGATACGACCGAGACTGTGTTACGGTGATAATATATCTAATAAGATTTCTTTCGTGTTAGTGTGCCTAAACGTACACCAAATGTACAATAATTTTTGTTGAAAGGAGGTTTTATATTCGACAAAGGATTTCTCTAAGACGGACTGAAAAATTCTTGTCTCTCAATCATACATTTAAAGTCATTCACCTCTTATGATGATTAAGAAGTGTCTGCAAAAACATTTTCAAATCAATCAGGAAATATAATTGAAACTCGGTCCTCATCATCAACAAAATTTCGGTCTCTGACCATGTTGTGTTGTGAAGTGCACATAAGATTCTGTTTAAAAATTATTTCGTTAAAATTACGACAAAAAAACGTCCAAATTCTGAATTCTATCCTCAGATTGCATTGGACTATTTTTGAGAAAACATTTTCTTGTAACTTAATCGATCGTCACCTAAATGCCTTATATATCCCAAAAAATGTAGAAAAATTCGGCGAAATTTAGTAAAATTTGGCGGAATTTAGGAAAATTCGGCGGAATTTAGGAAAATTCGGCGGAATTTAGGAAAATTCAGGAAAGTTTAAGAAAGTATGGAAAATAGTTCCCCAAAAAATAATTCCTGATGGTTCGGCAGTTCTGAAAAACCCATTTTACAGGTCATAGTTGCTCAGAGTCCTATCCTATCCTATGAATGTTTTGCTTTAAACTTTAATGTTGTGGGGCAAAGAATTAAGAAAATCAAGTCAAAATATTTAAGAAATGAGGACAGATAATGCTAACCGCTCCGCCCTACATAGTTAAATAAAATCAACAGTGTGCAGACAAAAAGTGAATAGTGGAGTGGACAGACTCAAAGGCAGAAAAGAAAAGAATTTATCAACACGTCGTAATCTCGTCGCTGCTTCACTTAACCGATCTCGACGGATATCGCCGGAGTAAATCTAATAAATCGGTTCTTTTTCAATCATCCTGAAGTAGTTGCGAAATAAGTTTAAAAAAATCGTAAAGGGAAAATGTTTCTTGCAACAACTTCAAAAAGCTTCCCTTCCACGCCAACAATTAAATTAATCAAATACCCGAATGATTTTATATAATATGTGCTGTGCCACTTACACATTCGTAAAATGGATGTTTTCCCTGCCATCCAAAGGTGTAACTAATTTTTAGGTCTGCGTTCTTCGTCAAGCTTCGTTGAAAAACTGTGTTGGACCTTTCAAGATTATGATCCCTGAGTAGTGTCGCATTGCCTGTTTAATTGTACAAGCAAAGAAGTGTGTAAGTGGACACAGTTTCTGTGGTTGAAATGGGTAGATTGAATATTTTACATCAAGAATCACTTACATTTTTCTGTTATGGTATTTTGATGTTGTTACGTACGGAATGCTGAAACCTAAAGTTCTAGTTTTTCGTCTGTAAATTGGAATTTACGACCCACAAATAATCTACAATTGACCCACAAAATAAGGAACATTAAAGGTGGCAAAACAGTGTCTGTTGGCGACCAGAATTATCGCCCAGGGAATTATCGCCCAGACAGATTTTTTCAAAAATTAATTGGTATTATCACCCGGGGAATTATCGCCCAGGAACTATCACCCAGCTCGATGGGAATTATCACCCGGGGAATTTTCGCCCAGGAATTATCACCCAGCTCGATAGGAATTATCACCCAGGGAACTATCACCCAGGAATTATCACCCAGACTAACTGGGAACTTTCACCAGGGGAATTATCGCCCAGGAATTATCACCCAGCTATCTGGTAATTATTCCCCAGCTAGTTAAAGCTGAGGAATTACGGCCCAGTAAATTTAGAATTATCACCCAGTTATTAGAAATTGAGGAATTATCGCCCAGTGAATTTGGAATTATCACCCAGCTATCTGAGATTGAGGAATTATCGCCCAGTGAACTTGGAATTATCACCCAGCTAACTGAAATTGAGGAATTATCGCCCAGAAATTTGTGTTCAAAGTATTACCGAGTCAGCAGTAACTTTTCAACTATGTTAAAAGATTTATCACATTTTCGATATACACATCTTTTACTCCTATTAATTCGGTAAAACATTATCTATAGTAGAGAAAGATAACTTCCTCAGTGTGTAAACTTTAATGCGAATTTACGTCTGATCTAATCAATTGTGCACCGTCTTGTGTTAATCTCATTCGACCTAATCGATTGTGCATCGTCTTAGGGGAATGCACATTTGATTCAATCGATTCACCTAAGACAATGCACAATCGATTGAATGAAACATTTAGGTTAACTAATTGTGCATCAACTTAGAAGCACCTACAATTAGTCTAGCAAATTGTGCATCATCTTAAATGGATGCACATTTAGTTTAACTAGACTTGCTAGACTAACTGTAGGTGCTTCTAAGTTGATGCACAATTTGCTAGACTAATTGTAGGTGCTTCTAAGTTGATGCACAATTAGTTAACCTAAATGTTTCATTCAATCGATTGTGCATTGTCTTAGGTGAATCGATTGAATCAAATGTGCATTCCCCTAAGACGATGCACAATCGATTAGGTCGAATGAGATTAACACAAGACGGTGCACAATTGATTAGATCAGACGTAAATTCGCATTAAAGTTTACACACTGAGGAAGTTATCTTTCTCTACTATAGATAATGTTTTACCAAATTAATAGGAGTAAAAGATGTGTATATCGAAAATGTGATAAATCTTTTAACATAGTTGAAAAGTTACTGCTGACTCGGTAATACTTTGAACACAAATTTCTGGGCGATAATTCCTCAATTTCAGTTAGCTGGGTGATAATTCCAAGTTCACTGGGCAATAATTCCTCAATTTAAAATAGCTGGGTGATAATTCTAAATTTACTGGGCCGTAATTCCTCAGCTTTAACTAGCTGGGGAATAATTACCAGATAGCTGGGTGATAATTCCTGGGCGATAATTCCCCGGGTGAAAGTTCCCAGTTAGTCTGGGTGATAATTCCTGGGTGATAGTTCCCTGGGTGATAATTCCCATCGAGCTGGGTGATAGTTCCTGGGCGATAATTCCCCGGGTGATAATTCCTATCGAGCTGGGTGATAATTCCTGGTCGAAAATTCCCCGGGTGATAATTCCCATCGAGCTGGGTGATAGTTCCTGGGCGATAATTCCCCGGGTGATAATACCAATTAATTTTTGAAAAAATCTGTCTGGGCGATAATTCCCTGGGCGATAATACCCGTCACCATAAGTTCAATACCATCCCATAATTAAACAAGTTAAACGACACAGCCATATAACTGATTCTAGAATATTTTAATGAAAACTGTGATTCTTGAAACGCCTTGACCGTTTCCCTTTCAACCTCTTAAAATTCCTAACGAGCTCGCATTATTGTAGCCCATATGTTCAACTTGAAATGCCAACGTGACCATTTAAAATCACACCGAAATTTACAATAAAATCTGCTTTCCAGTTCATCACAGCTCAATTCTCAATCCAACCTTGGTGCTGCATATTGGAGTCCCGACGACATGAACTCATTTTCCGGATTATCTCCACTGGATATGGATCCATTACCCAGCTTATTTCCATTCTCACCGTGTGGTGCAACGTATAAGTACGGAACTTGGCTGCATTTGCATCCGACACCATAATTTCATGTTACCGTTTATATCCCAATTTAGATCGGAACGTCCTACTCACGATATGGCCGACGTGCTTTTGTCTTTGAAACATGCAGTTTTGAAACCTAGTCCTGAACCCCAACAAATGCAAAGCCAAAGTCAATCGTACGGTCATCATCCTCAAGCATCGCTGTCATATACAGTGCATCCACAAATGTTAGTTTCACCTAGTCATCAGTCACAAGTTCAAAATTCGAATTATGGTTCGTCGAGCTACTACGATTCGGCATGCGGACAACATCCGCCATCCATTTATCCTAGTATGAGTGTCAATGTAAGCATGAATATGACAATGCACGGATATGGTGAAGCGAGTGTTCCAATGCAATGTTCACAAGTACATAAATTAACATTTGTCCGATTTGATGTCAATTCAATCAACAGAAAGCTTTTACTTTACACAATCAGATGCAATGGACACCACAAAATCCATCGTCATCGGTTAACGTGCTCTATCCACCGTTATTAAGTCCCGGACATTATCCTAGCAGTGCAACATATTCGTTTACAGCGGATTTTCGTCCGCCTGGTCCTACACCAACGATGAATTCGATGATCGATAATATGAAAATATCGTCTGCGTCACCACCTCGATCGTACTATCAATCAAACGTGAACTATTCCCCTCCGATAAGTCCGACCTACGGACAGGTACGAATTCGGTTATCCAAAAATGTATTGGAGTCTCAAATATTTGTAATTTTTAGATGAAAATTCGGACTGGTGCAAAGAGCATTGGATTTGACGAAGAGGACAGCAACGACGGCATTCAATCGGACTCAAAACCAAATCTATGTCGTCTATGTGGTAAAACGTATGCTCGGCCCAGGTAATTCATTTTTTTTTACTCTTTCTTTAAAAATGGAAACAAAAGAAAATATTTTTCCCAATACCCATTTCCAGCACTCTGAAAACCCACCTTAGAACCCATTCCGGAGAACGTCCGTACAGGTACATTTCGATAAATAAAGTCTGAGTCACCTTTCAGTTACCCGGTATTTTTAGGTGTCCCGATTGCAACAAAAGTTTCTCTCAAGCAGCAAATTTAACAGCCCATGTACGCACACACACAGGTCAAAAACCGTTTCGTTGTAAGTCCATAGTGGAAGAAATTGTGATTCGATTCGACATTAATCTGCAAATTTACCAATGCGTTTCAGGCCCAATTTGTGATAGAAGGTTTTCGCAAAGTTCGAGTGTAACAACGCACATGAGAACCCATTCCGGAGAACGTCCATACCGGTAAGTGGAAAGAAATTTCGGTAAAATTAGAAGGGGCGAAATTTTATTGAATCAATATCCTCTCCAGCCAACCCAACTACATTTACTAAGGTGGTAAAAATGCAATGCAGCCTTTGCATTTTACATATAAAATTAGAAATTAGTTGACAGCGTATGATTCTACAAACAAAGGAATAAGATGGTATTTTGACAGCGTCAAAACGAAGTTTGTTTGCTAGAGAGGGTATTGGTCGAATACAAAGCTTTCGCAAAATTGACATTTCAAAACAGTTAGAAAAGTTGGGAAAACAAAACAATTTTCGTAAATTAGAATTTTTCCCTCCACTCAGGAAGTCAATTTTTTTAGTAGGTTACATTGGATGCTGCGAAGTGTGTTTTTGACCAACAAGCCTTGGTAGCTGTCTTCACGACAAGTGTAGAGCAACTACACAACTACAACTACACTTGTCGAAAAACAGTTGCCAAAGATTGGCGGTCACCAAGTTGTTTCCAAAATAATGAAGTAGGTAGCAGCATCCAATGTATTCTGGTCTATTACCTGCCCCATGCGAAAATTGATTTCCATATAGGAAAATGAAAAAGTGAATCGAAAATAGTTCATTTGATGATTTTTGCATACTATGCAATGCATAGGGGGCGAATTGCTATGTAATGGTCAACTTTCGCTTGGGTCAAGTATTAAGAGTGATATCGCCAAATCTTCAGGTGATTGGAGAACAAGCGGTCTCCGATTTTAATGAGTGATAGCCCGTTGGATTCGTCTTTCAATTCTAGAAAACACGTATTTTTCACTTTTTCTAAAAAAAATGGTTTTCTGTGAAAAGCGATCCAAAGTGAAGACATGTCAGAGGGTACACCGAAAACAGTTTTTCGACAATAACTCAAGAAAAATGTATTTTAAATTGTTGTAATGTTGTACGAATGTCGGCCTTGGAAAGACCTACAGGTAGAGTATACGCACCGCTTGGTGCGAGTAGATCCACGAGAGCTACGACTAAAAATGTAGTGAATGTTCGGAGAGTCCGCCTTCTCTGCAGCTTCGATGTTCCACGAAACTGACTATGGGGTGTTGTAGCTGACGATAAAAAATGACTGCCATAGTACCGTTCCAGATGCTGTTCCAGCTGTAGAGCCCCCGGAAAGAAGGCAAAAATCTGCATTTTGGCACCCACTTTTTTCCCAACACGTCTGTAGGCTTGCAGCGCAAAAGTACTGGGTTCATTTATATGTGGAACGATAGTGGGTGAGGCCAGCTACAACACCCCATACTCAGTTTCGTGGAACATCGAAGCTGCAGAGACGGCGGTTTCTCCGAACATTCACTACATTTTTAGTCGTAAATCTCGTGGATCTATTCGCACCAAGCGGTGCGTATACTCTACCTTCCCAAGGCCGACATTCGTACAACATTACAACAATTTAAAATAATTTTTTCTTGAGTTATTGTCGAAAAACTGTTTTCGGTATCCTCTGACATGTCTTCACTTTTGAACGCTTTTCACAGAAAACAATTTTTTTTAAAAGTGAAAGACACGTGTTTCCTGGAATTGAAAGACGAATCCAACGAGCTATCACTCATTAAAATCGGAGACCGCTTGTTCCCAGAGTTAAAAAAATCACCTGAAGATTTGGCGATATCACTCTTAAAATACATTTTCCGTTGATCAACGCAAATTTTCCAATTCTTTTTCAGATGCCGTTCGTGTAAAAAAGCCTTTTCAGACAGCTCAACTCTTACAAAACATCTACGAATCCATAGTGGCGAAAAGGTTAGTGATTTAAATTTCATTTTTGTTTTCTTGTCGAATTTAATCGTTTCACTTTACTCGCCAGCCATACCAATGCAAATTATGTTTACTGAGGTAAGAACTTGCACTACAATGGTCAAAAAAAAACCAGATTCATTTCAGGTCCAGTATGTCCTATAAGTTTTTCAAATAACGAAAACTCCGCAATAAACCGAGGACCTTTGGTCCATTATCCACCTCTCATCCATTCTTCCAATACTATCGTTTACGAGAATTACTAAACCAAAAATCGAAATGGGTTTTTTTCAGATTCTCTCAATCGGGAAATTTGAATCGTCATATGCGAGTCCATGGATCGAATGGCAATTTGATGACATGACATCGACAAGTCGGACGGCATTGCAATCTGGGCAACATGGGCTTCGTCGATGTGAAGCAATATCAGTGTGTTTATTCAGCGCAAACAATTTCGTGTGGAGATGAGAGTCTGAAAAAGAAGCCAGTGGATAATGGCGGAGGATTTTGCTTGAAAAATGGCTACGGCAATTTATTTTAGAGAATAGATCATTGTCAATGTCGTTTGAGATGTCAAATGAGCTGTCATTTTCACAAAGCTAACCACAATGTTAGAAAAATTTATATGGAGCTGTCATTGTTTGAGGTTAGCTTTGTGAAATTGACAACTCATTTGACACTATTTTGAGAGAAAAACCGTTATTTGACACTGATCTATTTCCGTCTCTGTTATTTGATCTCGGCAACATTTAGTTGTCTTATGAAATGAGGAAGTGAAAAATTTTGTGGTTATAAAGTAGTGAGTGGCTCCGTAAATTTTTTAGTTCTTCTGTTCTTGTTGTAAATAATTACCGTACCCGAATATCTGTGAATATGTGTGCCAAAAATTTAAAATTAAAATAAAAAAATAATCGGAAAATCAATTTTACGTAAGCGATAAGACTGTAAATAGAAACCATTTGAAAACTGTGTATGTCTAACTAAGATTACATTATAGAGAGACTTATCCTGTATGAATTTCTAGTCAATAAAAAAAATGTGGAGTTTCATGTACCATACTTTATGTTCATCGGAATAGTGATTTGTTGATCGACGGGAGAAAAATTCCTATTAGAGCAATGCTTGCGCTGAGCGAAGCGAGAGCCGGCATTCACTCGAGTGGGTATTTTCTATTTTCTTACCTAGGTTAACGCAACGCATGCGTGTGCAGCGTGAATAACCGCTTTTAACGCAGTTTATTGTTTCACGACTTTGTTAATAAAATAAACATTTTTCATTTAATTTATGTCCAAAATGGTTTTTTTTTTTCAATTGCTTGCAGCACAAAAGTACTGGATTCATTTATATGTGGAACGATAGTGGGTGAGGCCAGCTACAACACCCCATACTCAGTTTCGTGGAACATCAAAGCTGCAGAGAAGGCGGACTCTCCAAACATTCACTACATTTTTAGTCGAAACTCTCGTGGATCTACTCGCACCAAGCGGTGCGTATACTCTACCTGTAGGTCTTTCCAAGGCCGACATTCGTAAAACATTACAACAATTTGAAATCATTTTTTCTTGAGTTATTGCCGAAAAACTGTTTTCGGTACCCTCTGACATGTCTTCACTTTTGAATGCTTTTCACAGAAAACATTTTTTTTAGAAAAAGTGAATGACACGTGTTTCCTAGAATTGAAAGACGAATCCAACGCGCTATCACTCATTAAAATCGGAGACCGCTTGTTCCTTAATCACCTGAATATTTGGTGATATCACTCTTACCATTAAAATATTGTAGTCTTGACTAACGTTTTTAACGCTTATCAGAATTGTCGTAAACTGATAAGCGAAACGTTAGTCGAGACTGCAATATTGTTATAACGAAGGACTTAAGGTTTTAAGAGTCATATCGCCAAGACTTCAGGTGATTGGGGAACAAGCCGACTCCGATTTTAATGAGTGATAGCTCGTTGGATTCGTTTTTCAATTCTAGGAAACACGTATCTTTCACTTTTTCTAAAAAAAATTGTTTTCTGTGAAAAGTGTTCAAAAGTGATCACAAGTCAGAGAGTACCGAAAACAGTTTTTCGGCAATAACTCAAGAAAAAATTATTTTAAATTGTTGTAATGTTGTACGATTGTCGGCCTTGAAAAGACAGGTAGAGTATACGCACCGCTTGGTGCGAGTAGATCCACGAGAGTTATGACTTAAAATATAGTGAATGTTCGGAGAGTACTGCTTCTCTGCAGCTTCGTTGTTCCACGGAACTAAGTATGGGGTGTTGTATCTGGCCTCACCCACAATCGTTCCACACATTCAAGTGGGAGCAAACGGTTTGCCAAACTCCTGTCACGTAGCAAATATTGGTCCGATTGAAAAACTAACTACTGTTCCGGAGTCCTGAGGTCATTTGCTATACGCTAACACTTTATTTGACTAAAATCCTCCGAGAAAAATTTAATAATTTTTCACTCGAATTACTAACATTGGATCTGATATATTCGTGACATATCGAAGCGTTTTTCTATTGATAAGGTAAAAGAATAGTAGACGATAAAGAATGACTGCCATAGTACCGTTCCAGATGCTGTTCCAGCTGTAGAGCCCACAGAAAGAAGAAAAAAATCTGCATTTTGGCACCAACTTTTTTTCTAACACTTCTGTGGGCTTGCAGCACAAAAGTACTGGGCTCATTTATGTGTGGAACGATAGTGGGTGAGACCAGCTACAACACCCCATACTTAGTTCCGTGGAACAACGAAGCTGCAGAGAAGCAGTACTCTCCGAACATTCACCATATTTTAAGTCATAACTCTCGTGGATCTACTCGCACCAAGCGGTGCGTATACTCTACCTGTCTTTTCAAGGCCGACAATCGTACAACATTACAACAATTTAAAATAATTTTTTCTTGAGTTATTGCCGAAAAACTGTTTTCGGTACTCTCTGACATGTGATCACTTTTGAACACTTTTCACAGAAAACAATTTTTTTAGAAAAAGTGAAAGATACATGTTTCCTAGAATTGAAAGACGAATCCAACGACCTATCACTCATTAAAATCGGAGTCGGCTTGTTCCCCAATCACCTGAAGTCTTGGCGATATGACTCTTAATGTAGAGAATAACCTACCTCAAATTGGTTAGTAACGCTATCATTACCTTGCGATTGATCTGCAATGACAGCATCAAATCATTGACATTTTCTTCATAAAACTATATGAGTTCGTTGTCCGTGTATTGGGTTGCAAACATATGCGTTTTGTTCTTATCAATGTTTCGATTCTTAATTCAATTTTATTAATTTTACGTTTTTGGTTTCATCATAATTGGCCGGAAAATTAACACATTTATATTTTAGCGTCAGTGCACTTGGCCGTTGCTCAACTATTTTAACTATTTTAGAGAGATTCTCATCGCTTATTTGAGCAAAATTTACCAATTCTAATTGTTCTAAATTTGCCATATGTCGTATTATGTTGACTATGTCATGATCATGACCAATACATACTTTCTTCAAAAACATTTTCTTTACTTGAGTTAACATTGTCCATGGAACGGGGCTATAAAGTCTGCCAACGAAAACCGGCAAATATAATTCGCGCAAGTTCGGCAGTTGTGATAACGCAACAAAAAAATGAAAAGGAACTTGTATCAGTCCATCAAGTATCACCGTTTCCAATGACTTTGAAGCTTGCACAATTGCAACACACTGATCGAAATTGGCGGACTTCACAATGACTAACTTTCTTAAGTTTGTCAGACGTTTCAGT
>NW_023503297.1:433879-556737 GCF_014529535.1 Bradysia coprophila | reverse complement strand
TTTTACGAGACGACGAGTGGTCTCTTCTTCTGTATTTTACGAGACCGACCGAGTGGTCTCTTCTTCTGTATTTTACGAGACTGGCCGAGTGGTCTCTTTTGCTATATTTACGAGACTGACCGAGTGGTCTCTTCCTGTATTTTACGAGACTGACCGAGTGGTCTCTTCTTCTGTATTTACGAGACTGACGAGTGGTCTTTCTTCTGTATTTTACGAGACTGCCGAGTGGTCTCTTTTGCTATATTTTACGAGACTGACCGAGTGGTCTCTTCTTCCTGTATTTTACGAGACGACCGAGTGGTCTCTTCTTCTGTATTTAACGAGACCGACCGAGTGGTCTCTTCTTCTGTATTTTACGAGACTGGCCGAGTGGTCTCTTTTGCTATATTTTACGAGACTGACCGAGTGGTCTCTTCTCCTGTATTTTACGAGACTGGCCGAGTGGTCTCTTCTCCTGTATTTTACGAGACTGACCGAGTGGTCTCTTCTTCTGTATTTTACGAGACTGACCGAGTGGTCTCTTCTTCTGTATTTAACGAGACTGACCGAGTGGTCTCTTCTTCTGTATTTTACGAGACCGATCGAGTGGTCTCTTCTTCTGTATTTAACGAGACCGACCGAGTGGTCTCTTCTTCTGTATTTTACGAGACTGGCCGAGTGGTCTCTTTTGCTGTATTTTACGAGACTGACCGAGTGGTCTCTTCTTCTGTATTTTACGAGACTGCCGAGTGGTCTCTTCTTCTGTATTTTACGAGACTGACGAGTGGTCTTTCTTTTGTATTTTACGAGACTGACCGAGTGGTCTCTTCTTCTGTATTTTAACGAGACTGACCGAGTGGTCTCTTCTTCTGTATTTTACGAGACTGACGAGTGGTCTCTTCTTTTCTGTATTTTACGAGACGACCGAGTGGTCTCTTCTTCTGTATTTTACGAGACTGGCCGAGTGGTCTCTTTTCTATATTTTACGAGACTGACCGAGTGGTTCTTCTCCTGTATTTTACGAGACTGGCCGAGTGGTCTCTTCTCTGTATTTTACGAGACGACGAGTGGTCTCTTCTTCTGTATTTTACGAGACTGGCCGAGTGGTCTCTTTTGCTATATTTTACGAGACTGACCGAGTGGTCTCTTCTCCTGTATTTTACGAGACTGACCGAGTGGTCTCTTCTTCTGTATTTAACGAGACCGACCGAGTGGTCTCTTCTTCTGTATTTTACGAGACTGGCCGAGTGGTCTCTTTTCTATATTTTACGAGACGACCGAGTGGTCTCTTCTTCTGTATTTACGAGACGACCGAGTGGTCTCTTCTTCTGTATTTTACGAGACTGACCGAGTGGTCTCTCTCCTGTATTTTACGAGACGATCGAGTGGTCTCTTCGTATTTCGAGCGACGGTGTTTATCTTAACGAGACCGACCGAGTGGTCTCTTCTTCTGTATTTTACGAGACTGGCCGAGTGGTCTCTTTTGCTATATTTTACGAGACTGACCGAGTGGTCTCTTCTCCTGTATTTTACGAGACTGCCGAGTGGTCTCTTCTCCTGTATTTTACGAGACTGACGAGTGGTCTCTTCTTCTGTATTTTACGAGACTGGCCGAGTGGTCTCTTCTTCTGTATTTTACGAGACTGGCCGAGTGGTCTCTTTTGCTATATTTTACGAGACTGACCGAGTGGTCTCTTCTCCTGTATTTACGAGACTGGCCGAGTGGTCTCTTCTCCTGTATTTTACGAGACTGACCGAGTGGTCTCTTCTTCTGTATTTTACGAGACTGACCGAGTGGTCTCTTCTTCTGTATTTTTACGAGACTGGCCGAGTGGTCTCTTTTGCCTATATTTTACGAGACTGACCGAGTGGTCTCTTCTCCTGTATTTTACGAGACTGACCGAGTGGTCTCTTCTTCTGTATTTAACGAGACCGACCGAGTGGTCTCTTCTTCTGTATTTTACGAGACTGACCGAGTGGTCTCTTCTTCTGTATTTTACGAGACCGACCGAGTGGTCTCTTCTTCTGTATTTTACGAGACTGACCGAGTGGTCTCTTCTCCTGTATTTTACGAGACCGATCGAGTGGTCTCTTCTTCTGTATTTAACGAGACTGACCGAGTGGTCTCTTCTTCTGTATTTTACGAGACCGATCGAGTGGTCTCTTCTTCTGTATTTAACGAGACCGACCGAGTGGTCTCTTCTTCTGTGATTTTACGAGGACTTGGCCGAGTGGTCTCTTTTGCTATATTTTACGAGACTGACCGAGTGGTCTCTTCTCCTGTATTTTACGAGACTGGCCGAGTGGTCTCTTCTCCTGTATTTTACGAGACTGACCGAGTGGTCTCTTCTTCTGTATTTTACGAGACTGGCCGAGTGGTCTCTTTTGCTATATTTTACGAGACTGACCGAGTGGTCTCTTCTCCTGTATTTTACGAGACTGACCGAGTGGTCTCTTCTTCTGTATTTAACGAGACCGACCGAGTGGTCTCTTCTTCTGTATTTTACGAGACTGGCCGAGTGGTCTCTTTTGCTATATTTTACGAGACCGACCGAGTGGTCTCTTCTTCTGTATTTTACGAGACCGACCGAGTGGTCTCTTCTTCTGTATTTTACGAGACTGACCGAGTGGTCTCTTCTCCTGTATTTTACGAGACCGATCGAGTGGTCTCTTCTTCTGTATTTAACGAGACCGACCGAGTGGTCTCTTCTTCTGTATTTTACGAGACTGGCCGAGTGGTCTCTTTTGCTATATTTTACGAGACTGACCGAGTGGTCTCTTCTCCTGTATTTTACGAGACTGGCCGAGTGGTCTCTTCTCCTGTATTTTACGAGACTGACCGAGTGGTCTCTTCTTCTGTATTTTACGAGACTGGCCGAGTGGTCTCTTCTTCTGTATTTTACGAGACTGGCCGAGTGGTCTCTTTTGCTATATTTTACGAGACTGACCGAGTGGTCTCTTCTCCTGTATTTTACGAGACTGGCCGAGTGGTCTCTTCTCCTGTATTTTACGAGACTGACCGAGTGGTCTCTTCTTCTGTATTTTACGAGACTGACCGAGTGGTCTCTTCTTCTGTATTTTACGAGACTGGCCGAGTGGTCTCTTTTGCTATATTTTACGAGACTGACCGAGTGGTCTCTTCTCCTGTATTTTACGAGACTGACCGAGTGGTCTCTTCTTCTGTATTTAACGAGACCGACCGAGTGGTCTCTTCTTCTGTATTTTACGAGACTGACCGAGTGGTCTCTTCTTCTGTATTTTACGAGACCGACCGAGTGGTCTCTTCTTCTGTATTTTACGAGACTGACCGAGTGGTCTCTTCTCCTGTATTTTACGAGACCGATCGAGTGGTCTCTTCTTCTGTATTTAACGAGACCGACCGAGTGGTCTCTTCTTCTGTATTTTACGAGACTGGCCGAGTGGTCTCTTTTGCTATATTTTACGAGACTGACCGAGTGGTCTCTTCTCCTGTATTTTACGAGACTGGCCGAGTGGTCTCTTCTCCTGTATTTTACGAGACTGACCGAGTGGTCTCTTCTTCTGTATTTTACGAGACTGGCCGAGTGGTCTCTTTTGCTATATTTTACGAGACTGACCGAGTGGTCTCTTCTCCTGTATTTTACGAGACTGACCGAGTGGTCTCTTCTTCTGTATTTTACGAGACTGACCGAGTGGTCTCTTCTTCTGTATTTTACGAGACTGGCCGAGTGGTCTCTTTTGCTATATTTTACGAGACTGACCGAGTGGTCTCTTCTCCTGTATTTTACGAGACTGACCGAGTGGTCTCTTCTTCTGTATTTTACGAGACCGACCGAGTGGTCTCTTCTTCTGTATTTTACGAGACTGGCCGAGTGGTCTCTTTTGCTATATTTTACGAGACCGACCGAGTGGTCTCTTCTTCTGTATTTTACGAGACCGACCGAGTGGTCTCTTCTTCTGTATTTTACGAGACTGACCGAGTGGTCTCTTCTCCTGTATTTTACGAGACCGATCGAGTGGTCTCTTCTTCTGTATTTTAACGAGACCGACCGAGTGGTCTCTTCTTCTGTATTTTACGAGACTGGCCGAGTGGTCTCTTTTGCTATATTTTACGAGACTGACCGAGTGGTCTCTTCTCCTGTATTTTACGAGACTGGCCGAGTGGTCTCTTCTCCTGTATTTTACGAGACTGACCGAGTGGTCTCTTCTTCTGTATTTTACGAGACTGGCCGAGTGGTCTCTTCTTCTGTATTTTACGAGACTGGCCGAGTGGTCTCTTTTGCTATATTTTACGAGACTGACCGAGTGGTCTCTTCTCCTGTATTTTACGAGACTGGCCGAGTGGTCTCTTCTCCTGTATTTTACGAGACTGACCGAGTGGTCTCTTCTTCTGTATTTTACGAGACTGGACCGAGTGGTCTCTTCTTCTGTATTTTACGAGACTGGCCGAGTGGTCTCTTTTGCTATATTTTACGAGACTGACCGAGTGGTCTCTTCTCCTGTATTTTACGAGACTGACCGAGTGGTCTCTTCTTCTGTATTTAACGAGACCGACCGAGTGGTCTCTTCTTCTGTATTTTACGAGACTGACCGAGTGGTCTCTTCTTCTGTATTTTACGAGACCGACCGAGTGGTCTCTTCTTCTGTATTTTACGAGACTGACCGAGTGGTCTCTTCTCCTGTATTTTACGAGACCGATCGAGTGGTCTCTTCTTCTGTATTTAACGAGACCGACCGAGTGGTCTCTTCTTCTGTATTTTACGAGACTGGCCGAGTGGTCTCTTTTGCTATATTTTACGAGACTGACCGAGTGGTCTCTTCTCCTGTATTTTACGAGACTGGCCGAGTGGTCTCTTCTCCTGTATTTTACGAGACTGACCGAGTGGTCTCTTCTTCTGTATTTTACGAGACTGGCCGAGTGGTCTCTTTTGCTATATTTTACGAGACTGACCGAGTGGTCTCTTCTCCTGTATTTTACGAGACTGACCGAGTGGTCTCTTCTTCTGTATTTTACGAGACTGACCGAGTGGTCTCTTCTTCTGTATTTTACGAGACTGGCCGAGTGGTCTCTTTTGCTATATTTTACGAGACTGACCGAGTGGTCTCTTCTCCTGTATTTTACGAGACTGACCGAGTGGTCTCTTCTTCTGTATTTTACGAGACCGACCGAGTGGTCTCTTCTTCTGTATTTTACGAGACTGACCGAGTGGTCTCTTCTCCTGTATTTTACGAGACCGATCGAGTGGTCTCTTCTTCTGTATTTAACGAGACCGACCGAGTGGTCTCTTCTTCTGTATTTTACGAGACTGACCGAGTGGTCTCTTCTCCTGTATTTTACGAGACCGATCGAGTGGTCTCTTCTTCTGTATTTTACGAGACTGGCCGAGTGGTCTCTTTTGCTATATTTTACGAGACTGACCGAGTGGTCTCTTCTCCTGTATTTTACGAGACTGACCGAGTGGTCTCTTCTTCTGTATTTTACGAGACCGACCGAGTGGTCTCTTCTTCGGTATTTAACGAGACCGACCGAGTGGTCTCTTCTTCTGTATTTTACGAGACTGGCCGAGTGGTCTCTTTTGCTATATTTTACGAGACCGACCGAGTGGTCTCTTCTTCTGTATTTTACGAGACCGACCGAGTGGTCTCTTCTTCTGTATTTTAGGAGACCGACCGAGTGGTCTCTTCTTCTGTATTTTACGAGACCGACCGAGTGGTCTCTTCTTCTGTATTTTACGAGACTGACCGAGTGGTCTCTTCTCCTGTATTTTACGAGACCGATCGAGTGGTCTCTTCTTCTGTATTTAACGAGACCGACCGAGTGGTCTCTTCTTCTGTATTTTACGAGACTGGCCGAGTGGTCTCTTTTGCTATATTTTACGAGACTGACCGAGTGGTCTCTTCTCCTGTATTTTACGAGACTGGCCGAGTGGTCTCTTCTCCTGTATTTTACGAGACTGACCGAGTGGTCTCTTCTCCTGTATTTTACGAGACTGGCCGAGTGGTCTCTTCTCCTGTATTTTACGAGACTGACCGAGTGGTCTCTTCTTCTGTATTTTACGAGACTGACCGAGTGGTCTCTTCTTCTGTATTTTACGAGACTGGCCGAGTGGTCTCTTTTGCTATATTTTACGAGACTGACCGAGTGGTCTCTTCTCCTGTATTTTACGAGACTGACCGAGTGGTCTCTTCTTCTGTATTTAACGAGACCGACCGAGTGGTCTCTTCTTCTGTATTTTACGAGACTGACCGAGTGGTCTCTTCTTCTGTATTTTACGAGACCGACCGAGTGGTCTCTTCTTCTGTATTTTACGAGACTGACCGAGTGGTCTCTTCTCCTGTATTTTACGAGACCGATCGAGTGGTCTCTTCTTCTGTATTTAACGAGACCGACCGAGTGGTCTCTTCTTCTGTATTTTACGAGACTGGCCGAGTGGTCTCTTTTGCTATATTTTACGAGACTGACCGAGTGGTCTCTTCTCCTGTATTTTACGAGACTGACCGAGTGGTCTCTTCTTCTGTATTTTACGAGACCGACCGAGTGGTCTCTTCTTCTGTATTTTACGAGACTGACCGAGTGGTCTCTTCTCCTGTATTTTACGAGACCGATCGAGTGGTCTCTTCTTCTGTATTTAACGAGACCGACCGAGTGGTCTCTTCTTCTGTATTTTACGAGACTGACCGAGTGGTCTCTTCTCCTGTATTTTACGAGACCGATCGAGTGGTCTCTTCTTCTGTATTTTACGAGACTGGCCGAGTGGTCTCTTTTGCTATATTTTACGAGACTGACCGAGTGGTCTCTTCTCCTGTATTTTACGAGACTGACCGAGTGGTCTCTTCTTCTGTATTTTACGAGACCGACCGAGTGGTCTCTTCTTCTGTATTTAACGAGACCGACCGAGTGGTCTCTTCTTCTGTATTTTACGAGACTGGCCGAGTGGTCTCTTTTGCTATATTTTACGAGACCGACCGAGTGGTCTCTTCTCCTGTATTTTACGAGACTGACCGAGTGGTCTCTTCTTCTGTATTTTACGAGACCGACCGAGTGGTCTCTTCTTCTGTATTTTACGAGACTGACCGAGTGGTCTCTTCTCCTGTATTTTACGAGACCGATCGAGTGGTCTCTTCTTCTGTATTTAACGAGACCGACCGAGTGGTCTCTTCTTCTGTATTTTACGAGACTGGCCGAGTGGTCTCTTTTGCTATATTTTACGAGACTGACCGAGTGGTCTCTTCTCCTGTATTTTACGAGACTGGCCGAGTGGTCTCTTCTTCTGTATTTTACGAGACCGACCGAGTGGTCTCTTCTTCTGTATTTTACGAGACTGACCGAGTGGTCTCTTCTCCTGTATTTTACGAGACTGACCGAGTGGTCTCTTCTTCTGTATTTTACGAGACTGGCCGAGTGGTCTCTTTTGCTATATTTTACGAGACTGACCGAGTGGTCTCTTCTCCTGTATTTTACGAGACTGACCGAGTGGTCTCTTCGTCTGTATTTTACGAGACTGACCGAGTGGTCTCTTCTTCTGTATTTTACGAGACTGGCCGAGTGGTCTCTTTTGCTATATTTTACGAGACTGACCGAGTGGTCTCTTCTCCTGTATTTTACGAGACTGACCGAGTGGTCTCTTCTTCTGTATTTTACGAGACCGACCGAGTGGTCTCTTCTTCTGTATTTTACGAGACTGACCGAGTGGTCTCTTCTCCTGTATTTTACGAGACCGATCGAGTGGTCTCTTCTTCTGTATTTAACGAGACTGGCCGAGTGGTCTCTTCTTCTGTATTTTACGAGACTAGCCGAGTGGTCTCTTTTGCTATATTTTACGAGACTGACCGAGTGGTCTCTTCTCCTGTATTTTACGAGACTGACCGAGTGGTCTCTTCTTCTGTATTTTACGAGACCGACCGAGTGGTCTCTTTTTAAATAATTTGCGAGACCGACTGAGTGGTCTCTTTTCAAAATAGTTTACGAGACCGACTGAGTGGTCTCTTTTTTTTTAGATTTGACTATGTTTGAGACTCAAAATATTTTTGAGACTCTTTGAGAAGTCTCATTTCAGTTTTTTCTAGATCCTTTTAGAGGCCATCTGAGAACTCTCACTTTCTTTTCGACGTCTTTTGAGACTATATGAGAACTCTCACTTTCTTTTCGATATTTTTTGAGGTTATTTGAGAAGTCTCATTTTAATTTTTTTTCGAGATCCTTTTGAGGCCATCTGAGAACTATCACTTTCTTTTCGACATTTTCTGAGATCATCTGAGAACTCTCATTTCCATTTTCCATCTGTGAGATATTTCATTGTCTTTAGGCTGTAGTTTCTTCCCGCATTCACAGATGGCACAGTTTTTTATTTTTTCTTATAATTCGCTGAAATGATAGAAATTTTAGTGATATTTGATTTTTTACCTTTTTTTTATTTCGTGATGTATTTTCCGGTCACCACTCCAAGTACTAACCGCGCCGAATGATGCTTAACTTTTGGATTGGACTGCCAGCCACCTTACGCGTGTTGCTAAATTGGATATATCTTCGTATAGGTCTTATTTCGAACCGTTGTTACAAAAACTTTGAGACCGACCGAATATTCAAAATATTCAAAACGAGACTTCTCGGTCAGTCTCCCAAAGTCCCACGAAAAATAATCCAGGAAAGATCAGTCCTTCTCGGTCAGTCTCCTAAAGTCCTACGAAAAATAATCCAAGAAAGACCACTCGTTTGGTCTCTTACATTCGCGTAAAATGTTCAAAAACGAGACTTCTCGGCCAGTCTCCCAAAGTCCAACGGAAAATAATCCAAGAAAGACCACTCGGTCGGTCTCTTACATTCTCGTAAAATATTCAAAACGAGACCACTCGGTCAGTCTCCCAAAGTCCAACGGAAAATAATCCAAGAAAGACTCGGTCGGTCTCAAAAATCTCATAAAATATTGAAAAATAGACCACTCGGTCAGTCTCGTTCAGCCAAAGTTCAACAATCATCAAAGAAATAAAATATTGAGAATGAAATGAGACTGAAAACGTAATGAGACTGAAATGAGACCGTTGATCATGCTCATTTTACAGTCTCACTGAGACCTTAATTTTCACCCGGGATCCCCTCAGACCTGAAAATTTTAATCCCACAACTTTATCTGGGTATATACTGAGTATTACAGTCTATATTTAAGGTGGCCTATGATGTGAAATTTGCATAGTCTTGCATATAAGTTGTAATATCCGGCTGTACCGGCTGTCTAAAAAAACGAGCTCTTCAACTTTTAATGCCCAGTTATGCAAATGACTACTAACTAATGAAAAAGCGTATAAGTGCAAATTTGTACAAGTTCCTCTTTCACTCTTAAGCACGAATACTCCTGCCGATAAATAAAAGCATTTGTATAGGTACATTTCGAGAATCAATTTTTGATCATTTGAAAATTTCAAGTGGCAAGCATATAAATCACTTGGAACGTCCAACACTTTTTTCGGTAATCGTTTTTTGATAGCAAATGGTAAAATGTTGCCGTATAAAATACACGAGAAACTTTGTTCTGTATACAAAAAAGAGATTTCAGCAAAATAGTTAATGATTCACGTGGATGTCAATAATTCCGAATGTGGGTTAATGTCTTTCACCGTCTGAACATTATACACAATATTCGGAAAATTCAAATTTCGTTAAATGCTTCTAGGTCTTTGAGAAATTTCGGTTCGGTAAAGAAGCAATACCAGGTAAAATGATTAATGATCATCCCGAACTGCAAATATATTTCCACGAATTTCCGACAAATAAATTTTCAATTTGGCCAAATATTACCTCCACACAACGAGCTTCACATGCTGCTTAGCATCCCTTTTATATGACTTCTCGTACGGTCACAACATTCACATTACTCTATTACGCTCCATATCGTTACATTTTTTATACGGCTGGCACCAAAAATATAACAACTGTAACCGTAACACAAAATAAAACCGTAAGGATAACGCGAACCACGTGAACAAAAAATTCAAGAGATAATTTTGTTTACAGTGACTGGTTTCTCTAAATTCGGACTTCTGAAATGGATTGCAATTTAGCAACATCTTCAGGATTTCAATCCACGTTTTCCCATTGTTGTGTGTTGAATAATAAAATATTGAAACGGTTTGCTCGATTTCAGTGGTTTTATTTTCTACAGTCGAGTCGTGTCATCATTTTTGCATTTGAATGAAAAGGTGGATTGGCTGTTGTTGAACACTTACGTGCATGTGTTATTGGGTGCAAAAGTGGTTGAACGAAACGATATTTGATTGTTTGAAATGTGTAAATCAGTTAAGCGATTTACATTTCCATTCCATTCATTTTTACATATCTTCACAATTCCAGACCACCCGTTGTCTTACTTGCAACTGAAGTGATTCTCAAAATGTCTTAAAGATCTCATTCGCGTCAGAGTGAAGCAGGTTACAAATTTTTCAGTTAACTCGAATCTTGACTTGGTTAAACCTGATTTTTCACGTTTCACGTCAATTTTGGTCAGGTCAAAATCAGGCTCAAGTGAAGTCAGATCCGGCTAACCTGTCGGCAGATTCATATCAACAGTATGAACACACGAAATTGCAGTATAAGTGTGAATTCGTTTACCCAGAGTAGTATTGTTACATAAGAACATGTGTTTGTTCGAGGCAATTCACAAGACACAAAAAAGGAAAACATCAGAGAGAGAGAGAGAGTTGTGTGAGGTTTTCCACTCAACAAAAAGAACTTCGAGAGAGAGCCGTGAGCGAACAATTCAATTTGGTCTCTCTGGGGCTGGTGCAAAATAACGTATGCACACCAGTTCGGTTTAGCGATTGTACTTTCATGGTAAGTGGTAATCAAGTATTATTTGCTCATCTAAAAAACGATGCGTTCGTATAACTTTCAGCGGGTGATTCCGTGTTATTTCGTACCGTAACGCGTCTGATGATGTTAAATTGCGATCCATAACTGTGCCTACACACAACGACGCGAAAGTGACAGATGCGAAATTTTTCTTTTGTTCAAAGACTTTGACATTAGGACAAAAGAAAAATGTCGCATTCAAATGTAAGGTTATGACAACGCACTGTCTAGACAGTGTTTTGGTTATGGCCGATGATGTGTGTGTCTCCTAAATGTCAGATGACCACCTCGATGACCACACAAACGAGAGATCTGAGAATTGTTGATGGGACCTGGATTCTGACTTTCATCAGACATAAACATGGACATTTAAAATTTTCAATTTATTGTGGGCATCTAACTCAAAGACATTCATACATTTTAGTAAAATTCCGTCTTGCGATATTCGAACGATGTTCATTTAAGCTCTCTACCGCTTTAACGGCTTAAGCTGTTAAGCTCTTATTTCCTTGCCTTATATTTTCTGCACATATTGCATATATTCATCATCGGAAGAGCATATTTTTCCCTTCAATTATTTTCTTCGAGTAATTAAAATGTACACGTCTTATCATCTCATCCATTTTAACTCAAATAATCACGTTCTATGTATGACGTGAATTCAATCAATATTTACGAACGTGTTTACGAAACACCAAAACACGACACAGTTCTAAAATACAGTATGCTCTTAATTATAAGCCATCAATTGCTAGTAAATGTTTAATATGATTTAAGGAAATGTGTATTGTGTTTGATAAAGAAGCATTTCCATATATAGGAAACACCATGCAAAGTCACATTTGGAGCGTATAAATTTGGCAGTTTATGGCCATGCAAACCAGATCAAGTCACCAGATTTAATTGAACTTTAGAACTTAACTATTGATTGGAAGAAAACGCGTCTCTAAGTTTGCGATTGTAAACGAACTAGTCGTTCAACAGAAAATCTTTGCCGCATTTAACATGCATGCAAAACTTTTGAGGAAATCTTGGAGTTTGTAGATTTTCGGTTGTTCTTTCGACTCGTTAATGGCCCTATTGTTACGTGTAGGCTTCGTTGATTCCATATCATAATCATAGCTCAATATCATTTTATCAGAAACGACATGGTGGGATGGTTATAAATGATAGTTCAAAAGAAAAGTGAGGTTTGTCTTTCCATCAATTGGAAATATTCTTTGGTCATTGATCATTGATTCTCGAAATGAATAAATACCAAATCATTTCCACAGTTCACCAAAGCTGAGTGAAAGCTGAGTGTGTCTCACAACCGATATAGATACAAGAACACGAAGCCAATGTGTAAAAACTGAATTTATCAAAATTAAAATATTCAATTCAATTTGTGTGGCTAATATGGGGAAAGAGAGATAAATTGGTTTTATGATAGCATTTTATTATTTGATATAAAAAGTTTAATGGCTTAAGCTTTGCAATGCCAACGAATATATTTTTTGACAAAAGCATATACCACACACGCACGCACGCACACACATTGTGCTTTTATGGAAAATGCAATATTATTTACGACATTTTTATTTTAAATAGCGAAGAAAAATGGGAATAGACCCAGGACCATACGGTTTATATTAAATGTTTATCAATTTTGCGGTGGCGGAAGCATAAATGTAAATATTTAGCAGTTAACTAACAACGGTATTTTATGAGTTTGGCGTAATTTCATTTACCAAACAAATACGAAAAGAGTTGAAACGGAAGTTGATGAGAAAGTATATGTATCAACAACAGGACTTTTTATGGAACGGAATATATAAGTTCGGATGGAACAATTACTTCATTCATAAATGCGAACGAAGTCAAAGCTTCGACCACTGGCTCACAGACCACAGATGTGTACGTACCTTCGTGAGAGCATATGAAACTTTTAGACGCTACTACACAACCGTCTCGAACATCAGGAACGGCTTATTCCCTTGACTGAAAGTCATGGGTCTTACGGATGATAAACACCCTAAAATGTTTGTCACACAATGATCACTACTATGATTGAAAATGCATGAATGTATGACCAAAAACCTTAAATACAGAAAATGTTTGTCACACTTTGATGATTCGTTGATAACACGATAACTTGAGTAATTTTCAACGGATTTCCAAAAACTTTTTTTTAATCGATGGGGAATTGAATTAATGAGGTTAAGTTCGAAGATGGGCTATTACGGTCGGGTGTTCTTAGAGATATTCTCAAAAGAATTTTTGTCTCGTCCCTTGATAACATGATAACTCGAGTAGTTTTCGACAGATTTCCAAAAACTTTTTTTTATTCGACGGGTAATTAAATTCCTCAGGTTAAGTTCGAAGATGGACTATAACAGACGGGTGATCTTAGAGATATTCTCAAAAGAATTTTTGTCTGGTCGCTTGATTCCACGATAACTCGAGTAGCTTTCAACGGATTTCCAAAAACTTTTTTTTTATCGACGGGGAATTAAATTGCTGAGGCTAAGTTCGAAGATGGGTCGTAACGGGCTGGTGATCTTAGAGATATTCCCAAAAGAATTTTGGTCTCGTTCCTTAATAACACGATAACTTGACGTAATCCTCAACGGATTTCCAAAAACTTTTTTTTTAATCGACGGGGAATTCCATTCCCGAGGATAAGTACAAAGTTGGGCTATGACGGTCGGGTAATCGCAGAGATATTCCTAAAAGAATTTTTGTATCGTCCCGTGATATTATCGTGTTATTAGTTGAGTAATTCCTAATGGTCCACAAAAGACAATTATCCCACTAAGAAAGACATTTTTGGGTTAAGCTCGTTAATGGAATATACTGGAGTAATATTCTAGGATTTATTCCAAAATTTTGTGTGTGTAATATCTTTATATCGATGATAAGAAAGAAATTAAAGTTTGGACGAGTGCGAACTTTGCGGCCAGAGCGAAGCGAGGGCCGTAATCACACGAGTTTAATTTTTATTCAATATATAAGCAAGAAATTCGCCTCTTTCCAGGGTCTGCTAGAAGACAATAAAACTTAAGAGACATCGATGCTTAGCTAAAATTGTAGCCTACTTTTGAGTGTCTCAAATTTTAATTTTGATGATATCTTTTCATCAGAATCCTTTTTTCAAAACACACGACCGCAATAACGACCACGAATGTATTAGCTTTCAACAGAAAGTAGATTTGGTTGTAGTCACTTGACCAGTTCTGAAAAAAGTGATCAGTGTAACGAAATTTTCATAAACTGCTCAGTTTTCTCAGGGTTGGTCAAATTGCTACAACCAAATCTATTTTATGTTGAAAGCTAACACATTCGTGGTCGTTATTGCGGTCGTACATACTTGAAAAATGAATCTGGTGGAAATATATCACCAAACGACAGTATTTAAAAATCACCCAAATGTATACTTTTCTGCAAAACATCGATGCCTCTTAAGTACTGAAAATACGTATGAGCCAGTATATGGTCAAGTGCTGGAATTTCTCATATACGTACTTTGTATCGAAAGTAGGGTACGCATACCCTGGTATACTTTTATGTACTTTTAGAGTGATTTTTTTTGCTCGGATTACAAAAATCTTCTTGAGAAAAGTAGTCAGTCAGTCAAGGGATCTGACCCATCCAAAAGATGGGGCCTAGTAATGTAAATCGCGGCAATAACATGTTTTCTGAGCTTTAGACGAATGTGACGATCTCGTCAACAACTCTGCTCCGGTTTCCGTTTAAGGAAATCTGAAAAAGAAAGTGAAGGACGATAAAGTCCTGGCTACCATTTCTAGTAATTACTGGAAAACTGCCGGTGGAAGGTACGTTTATTATGTTCTGGGTTTTTATTTACCCCACTCGTCAAATACTTTGTCATAGCAAAGACCATCCATAGTAGAGCAACCAGTCTTTCAACTACTTGTTCAGTGAAAAACTTGACGATTACGTTTTATAGTACTCAACAAAAGTAAGGCTGTTGTAAAAGCAACCGCTTTAGTCAGAAATTTCATGTGTAATTTTCTAATAACACCTTCACCTCTTTGAATAGCACAGAAAGGGTTACAGCCCTTACAATAGATGTTGATAAAACCATACAAACACCGCAAGAGCGTTTTTCTTCTATTTTTCGACATAGGAGATGTCTCGTCACTAGTCACTAGTCCTTGTCCCATATTAGTGTTGAAATATCTTAACTTCGTCGCGTATTTCGAACGTCGTTTAGCAAAAACATTGTTCCTAACTTACACTAAAAGGATTTCGCCTCCGGCTCGTATTTACAGTCATACTATTCATTTCAACGGGCGGGCGTATACACGTTTTTGTCCATTCAATTTCGGTTCAAAATGGAATCCTTACCAACGTGAAATCTTACTCCTTGTCCTCAAACTCTGTTGTTGTTGTTGTTTTTAGCCCCGTACGAAGTACAAAGGGGCTTATAGGATTACGATGCCGTTTGTAATTGATGGAATTCGAAGCTGACGGTAAGGGCAAAGTGTTTGCCTATGTTCATAGATAACGAATCCGCAATGAAACTTTTGTCTGTCCGTCTGTCACGTCGATATCTTGAGTAAATCAAATCCGATTTCAAAAAAAAAATTTGTCCCTGAAAGACAGTCAAAATAGTGAGGCTAAGTTCGAAGATGGGCATATTTGTATATAAGTGCTTTAAGGTCTTTTGGGGATATTTACGGCAAAAAAAACGATGGAAACGCAAATGAAACGGCAAAAGATAGGTATTGTCGATACCGATCCAGGAAAAAAAAGTTTATTAAAATCGGGTGAATGGACCGTGAGTTAGGGCACTAGAAGTGAAAGGCTACTCGGCCCTAAGTGTATTTTGCATATAACTCGAGTAAATTTCATCCGATTTTCGTAATTTTTGTTTCATTTGAAAGGTAATCGAAGCCCGAATATAATGTGGCGAAAGACGTTTTAAATTTGGGTCCTTGAACTGAGGCCGCTCCTCGGCCCTAAGTGTATTTTGCGTATAGATCGAGTAAATATCATCCAATTTTGCTTGTTTTTGTCTTATATGAAAGGTAATTGAATACCGAATAGAATGTGGTGAGAAAAATGTTTGAAATTTGGGTCCTTGGACTGAGGCCGCTCCTCGGCCCTAAGTGTATTTTGCATATAACTCGAGTAAATTTGATCCGATTTTCCTAAATTTTGTTTCATTTGAAAGGTAATCGAAGGCCGAATAGAATACTGTTGGAAAAAAAATAAATTTGGGTCGTTGGACTAAGGCCGTAACTTGGCCTTAGGCCTCTCAATAAATTAAAATTTTAGGTCAACTTGAAATTTGTGTTACATTTGAAAGGAACGTCGTACGGGGCTTCGTAATTGCGCATATGTGCAATTTCTAAGATGTACACATTTCATAATAATTTGACTTCAACTACGTTTACGGGTGCAATAGGTCTACGGTCAAAGTAGGGTGACAGACGCACTAGGGTCACGTACGCAATAGATATACGGGTTCGTACGGGGCTCAGTCGCAGCAAACGCTCCGACTGTTCTGATGGCTCGTTTAAGAGGTGAGGATGTTCATTTCAGCAATTGGCGTTTTTTTCGCTGGAGATTCGAAGAAAGTAAATTTTCTTCAAAATGAAAGACGATTACGATTACGATTCGATTATTATTTTCTCTTTATTTTTATTTTTTCACAATATTCTCTGGTCGAAACAATTAAAATATTTTTTTTATTCATTTTTAAGTCCACAAACAACACCGTTTTAATCATCGATCTTAATTAAAAATATTGATAAAGTTCTCTGTTTTATTTGGAATTTCACATTTATTACATCGATATCGAATATAACATATACACAGCCTGGGAATATATTCTTAAAATAGTTATTGTATGGCACAACGGTACTTCGAAATCGCTAGGTATCATTCTGATACAGCTAACAAAAGAAGAGCCATAGAACCTTTTCTAATTTTCAATAAATTCCACAAGGAATTTAAACCTCATTTCAGCACCTCTAAATTTAGATCTTCGAAACTTTCCATGTTCTCATCCTTTGCTAAAGCACTCGAGCTAACTGCAGGATTAACCCTATTCACGTTGAAAAGTACGGTTCGATTTGGTGTCCTTTATCTTGCTAGCTTTTCTATGCGTTTTCATATAAACTTCGCAGTCGAAATCAACATTCGAAAGTTCTCTGAAAGTTTTGAACCGAATTTTTTCAATGTGAATAAGACTACATGTAGGATATTCCGGTTAGTGTTTGCTTTGATCATACACAACGATATTCAAGTACCGTTCTATCATACAATAACCTGCAAAATGAACACGATTTCAAATAAATAGGACACGAGCATCGTCAAACGTTACAGAACATAATGCTTGATTTCCACTTACCAAAAAGTACTCCGTGTGAGCGACAAAATTGAATTTTTCAATTTTTGCTTTGTTTACTTGACAGCTCGCTCTCTCATGGGGAGAACTTTTTGTTAAGTGGAAACCATACTTAAGCAATGAAACATCAAGTTACAAGAAAAATATCGTTGGTTGTAAATTGACTTGTAAGGGTTAAGTGATAGTTGTTGCGGTCACCGCTTAACCCTTTCAGATCAGTGAACTAACATATTTCACACAAAACTCTTTTTTATCAATTCAGATTTCATGAAAATTAGAAAAACCAGCAACCAAAATACACTACTGCTTCTGCTATAACAAGTACGAGTAAATATTACACATTTCGCTTTCGTTTGTACACCCATATGAGATATAGTTTATCGATAGATCTTCTAATTTACCAGAGAATGGTAATCTCAGTGCAAGACTTCTACTTTTTGTCGACTTCATGGAATTTTCATGGAAATTTTAATTTTTGCAATTTGATTACGAAAATGTTACGTTTTTCGTGCTATTCTAGTGTCGAAATGTAACGCGTTGAAGTAATAACTTATACTCAACGCAGTTTGTCTCTTGTTTGTTTGTTTTTAAATTAAAACTTCACCAGTGGTGAGTAATCAACAAAGGAGTTTCATTTATTTCCCCAATTTGTTTGTTTTGTTGATATGTTGTCTTTGATTGTCATTATTATCCCTGGCTTTGGCTTTTCCTAACGCAATCAATAGGCTTTTTTAGTAAATGAGAGTAGGAGGCGAGTTCGAGTTCTCCAAAAGTTGCCCGAAATGCGCACAAGTCGCCATAAAAAAATGTACGGCAATTATTTGAATGGTGTTTACAAGCTTTCCCGCCGCCCATATTGAAGACATTTTTATAGGGAGCAAAGATTTGAGGGCCGCAATATTTTTGTAGTAAAAGCGTCGTTGACTGTCAGGAAAATAACCGAGAAAAACGATTTCAAATCATAATAGACTCTTATGATCAGAGCGAGAAGACCGAAGATCAGTTAATTAAAGCTTGACTCACAGGAGTTGTCATTTCTTCTCTCAGCTCATCATAACAGTCAATTGGGGGCATAGAGGAAGGCTACCTATGACTCGAAATTCATTGAAAAATCATATCACACACACCACTAAAACGAAAAAGTCAACTTTTGACATTTTGAGTCCCTTTAATTTTGACATTAAGAGTCCCTTTTACTGTCTGTACACGAAGCTGTCACACACACATTTAAATATATGATTTTTCATTTTAATTTGTCAGTTTGTTCTATTGAGAGGGCCCTTGATTGGAGGTAATCTCGTGGCAATTATAGAGCGAAAAACTACCATACTTCATTGCTAGAATCGAGAATCGCTATTATCGCATACGGTGAGTTTGTGTTGATGGGAGTAAATGGTAGGCATGTTCGATAAAACACCGCCAAAGACTGTCCCAAGCCAGTTTGAAAAAGAGTGGAGGGAATGAAGTTTAACGAGGACGTAGCAGTAGATAAGATAGGATTAGATAGATCAATCTTAAAGCTGAATGAATCGTGAGTTGGAAGCCGAAAGAATTGGGGTTAAGGGACCAACGTTGAGGCGAAACAACACGATCAGGAAGCCCAAGGATAGAACGATCCCAGAATTCTTATTAGCTACTAGGTTAAGCTTTTCAACGACGTCCTTTAAAAGACGTCAATAACCTTTTGCTCAGATAGGTTCAAAAGAATGGGCAAAGCTTTATGGAAAAGAATGTTCAAAAAGAGTAACACTACCCCGTCGGGCACTGTGCACTTTGATAGGCACTGTGGTCCCGGTACGTGCAGAAATGCGCGGGTCAGAGCTCGGGGATTACCGGGGGCGAGCAAAGTAAAGCTTTCATACTCACCAACCCGCAGTAGCAAGCGTGGTGTTTTAATGCTAAAAACCTTCAAACGAAGCCGCAACGAATTATACATTGCCACATATAATGCCAGAACATTGTCGTCAAGACAAAAAATGCAAGAAATGGAAGAAGAGCTAGAAAAGATAAAATGGGATGTTGTGGGAGTGAGCGAAGTGAGAAAACCTGGAGAGGAATGCCTGAAATTACAATCAGGGCATACATTCTTCTACCGAGGAAGTGATAGTCAGATGCTGATGCACGGTGTCGGATTGTTCATAAACAAGCGGTGGTCGGATCGCATAATTCACACGAAAAGCATATCCGATCGAGTGATATACGTAAGCCTGAAGATAAATAACAGATACAGTGTCAAATTAATTCAGGTTTACGCACCCACGTCCACCCATGATGACGAAGAAGTAGAAAGATTCTATGAAGATGTCGAGAAAGCTCTGGACGAAAACCCATCACATTACCAATATCTCATCGGTGATTTCAATGCGAAGCTGGGAAAACGAGAAGAAGACTCCGAAGTTTCTATTGGCAGTTTTAGCAACGACCAAAGAAATGAGCGTGGAAATGTTTTACTCAACTTCCTACAGCAACACAATTTGTACGCAATGAATTCATTTTTTGCAGGAAAGCCTCAACGTAAATGGACTTGGGCTAGTGCAGATGGTGTAACGAAAAATGAGATTGATTACATCATAACTGGCTGTAAGTCAACCGTTAAGAACGTTACGGTCCTAAACAATTTTTCAACCGGTAGTGATCACCGAATGGTTCGTGCAAGAGTCACGTTAAATACCAGATTTCAAAGATCACAACTAGTTCAAAAAAGTGAAAGGATTGACGTACAACGGCTTTACACACAAAATGAAGAATTTGCTACGAAAATGACTGCCGAATTAGATAACGTCAAAAATCAATGTGAAACATTGGACGAATTGAATACCAAAATCGTCGATACAATAATGGGTTTCATGAAATCCAAATGCAAATCCGTCCAAGGGAAAGAATCAAAACTCAGCAGAGAAACATTAGACCTGATCGCAAGCAGAGCAGAGTTGGTGAAAAACGGAGGACGAGATTCGGTGGAATACCGGAACTTGTCTAAAAGTATCAACAAAGCAAGAAGATCAGATGAAAGAAAATATAATGTCCAATTGGCTCAAAACATAATTGAAGCTAACTGTAATATGAAAGTCCTACGGAGAAAAATGACAAACGCCAAAAAAGAAATCTTCAAATTACGAGACAAAACAGGAACGATCCAAACGGATCGAAATGCGATATTAAATATTGCAACAGAATTTTATGAGAATTTGTTTTCTTCAGCAAGACAGAGTCCAACGGAAGAAACCGAAGATAGACCAATAATAAGAAACGTGGGATCGGAGGATATGCCCGACATAACTGTTGATGAAGTCAAGGCCGCAGTAGCCGAGATGAAAAACAAAAAGTCTCCAGGAGAAGATGGTGTTCCAGTGGAAGCCATTAAACTAGGAGGAGACTCCTTATTAAAGGCAATCACGGCTTTGTTTAATCAATGTCTCCAATGGGAAGAAGTACCAGAAGCTTGGGAAAATGCGGTAATTACATTGCTGCATAAAAAAGGAGACATAACAAAGCTGGAAAATTACCGACCCATAAGCCTATTGTCAACACTCTACAAGTTGTTTATGAAAATCATTACGAAGAGGAACACTAACAAGTTCGACTTCTACCAACCTGTTGAACAAGCTGCTTTCAGATCTGGTTTCAGCACAAACGACCATTTGCAAGTGATGAGAACGCTTATTGAGAAGTGTCGTGAATACAACATCGACATAGTCTTGCTATTTATAGACTTCGAAAAAGCTTTCGATTCAGTGGAAACATGGTCGATATTGGACGCATTAGACGAATGTAGAGTAGACTCAAGGTACTCCAACACAATTCGATATGTGTACAAAAATGCTACTTCATGTATAAAACTTCATAAGAGCACGGAGAAATTCAGAATTGGCCGAGGTGTAAGGCAGGGTGACACCATTTCACCGAAATTATTCACGGCGATTCTGCAGAGTGTTTTTAGGAAGTTAAACTGGAGTAAAATGGGAATAAAGATAAATGGAGAGTACCTGAGCAATCTCCGCTTCGCTGATGACATTGTACCGATAGCAGCGAATCTAGGTCAGGCTCAGCTTATGCTACAACAGTTAAGTGAAGAGGCAAACAAAGTTGGCCTCAAGATGAACTTATCGAAAACAAAAGTCATGACCAACATCGGGGACGATAGAGAAATCAAAATTGGTGACACTGTCATTGAACGAGTCGACAGCTACGTATATCTAGGACATAAGCTGAAGTTAGGTCTGGACAACCAAACTGCAGAAATAAGACGTAGGATTGGTCTTGCATGGGCAGCGTTCGGAAAACTCAGACTAATTTTCAAAAGCAAAATGAATAATAGTCTGAAACGCAAAGTTTTCGACACTTGTGTCCTTCCAGTGCTCACTTATGGAGCGGAAACGTTAACTTTAACGAAAGCATCCGAAGAAAAATTGAGAGTGACACAAAGAGCCATGGAACGGAGTATGCTTGGAATAACACTCAGAGACAGAATGACGAATCAATGGATTCGACAACAAACCAGGGTCGTTGATGTCATGGAAAGAATAGCATCTCTGAAATGGAGCTGGGCGGGACATATTGCAAGAAGGACAGACGAACGTTGGACCAAAAAGATCATGAACTGGCGACCATATAAAAGACGAGCTATAGGTAGACCACCAGAGAGATGGACAAACGGAATTAAGAATATTGCAGGTACAAACTGGCAGCAAATGGCAATGGATCGTACGAAATGGAAACAAGTTGGAGAGGCCTACATCCAGCAGTGGATAGAAACAGGCTGAAAAAGAAGAAGAAGAAGAAGATGTTCGATAATTCCTATCGACTGATAATGGTAAATATCGACCGACTATCTGTAAATATCGACCAATAATCGGTAAATAGTGACTGATAATTCTGATTATCAATCGATATCTATCGATTATCGATAAAACATTCTATTGATATAGTATCGATTATTTGGAAGTTTTATCATCGACTGATGATATTTTTCAATGAACATGCCTAGTAAATGGGTGATAATGGTTTTGCAAGAAATATTATTACTCGACGTTTTATAACGTTTGCCTATAGCTTATAAACAGCGTATTGCTGCAATGAATTATAAAGAGACTCATTATAGCAAACACTCAGCATTCGTTTATACTATATATACACGTCCCTTTAATACTTCATTGAGTCAATAATCTACTATTACAGTATTTTGGTTATCGTCCATTTTCCTTTCAATAGTAGATTACGTTCTTGTTTGGAACTTTTTATTTTGCCAAGTGTGTGGCCTGCAACCCGAGCCGAAGTCAAGTGCTGCAATCACACAAGACAAACTATAAAGTACCAAACAATAACGTAAGTTTTTTTTTACTCACTCAGCCCCTGAGAAAATGTAGTTTGCACGTTTATGTCAATGAAATAATGACTTATTTTCCGGCGGCGGTGCAGTGATTAAAAATATTTTTACTTTCTCTTTGGTCAGTCAAAATTAACTTACTCTAAATATTTTATCAAATATCGTGTGAACGCGAGCGTATTTTGAGCCGGTGTTTATTATATACAGCTTTCTTGTATTCGGTTCGACATTGTCACAACTTCTGGTCGTAATCGGTACTCACATAATGATGATGTCACCAATTGGATATTCGGATTATGTAACGTAGCACCGAGTGGATTGCATGTCGTTATACTTTTATTGCCACTTCTGCTGAGAGTTGCATAGCTCTGCCATATACAAAAAAAGAAGATAGTTAATGTGGAAAGGCGAATGTTAAATTGAAAACGATTTTTCTTGCTAAGTGTGGTAACATGTCGGTACAAACAATACTCCAATTCCCCGGAGAACGCGTTTTACGCTCATGTCAATGTCCTCGTTTTCCGGTGGACAATGAGTAAGAGTAGATTACAGCAGAGCCTATGTCTTTGGCTCACACGCCGCAAACATCGCACATATGTATTACTCATTTACATAGGCTCTGCGTTGATCTACTATTACTTCATTAGTTTGACCATTGTATTTTACTAGATAGATTGTAATAGCCAGTACTCATTGCCTAATTTTAATGTCGATAACAAATAACACGTAGACAGAGATCAATGCCTAATTTTGTCATCTATACTTACAATTTGTTTGCTGGATTGAGTTTTGTCATGATGTACTTTGCTAGAATAACTTCTTATTGAGCCAGAATCAGGTGCATCGGATATGGTATCTTTTTGAATGAATCGAATGGATGGACTTCGAAATAGCGGTGTTGGAAGTTGTGACTTGAGAGGTCGGCGTTCTGCAAATACAAAGAGAAGAATCGTTTTCAGTCATTGTTATTTGAGTCTATATGTATATGACGGCATTGTGAGCGTATAACGCGAATCAAGTTTGAATCGTTGTCGTTGGATTTTAGTCAGGAACTTAAATATTTCATTCGAACATTTCTCATTTTACACTTACTGCTTTGCCCATGTAAAAGATCCATTCGTATCTAAAAGCTACTTATTACTGCCAGTGGACCGTTTTTTCTTAATTCACCTGAGTGGCAAACCACTAAAAAACAAGGCATCAGAACAGTCGGAGCGTTTGCTGCGACTTAGCCCCGTACGACCCGTAATCCTATTTCGTTCGTAACCATAATACGTCCGTAGCCGTAATACGCCCGGAACCCTAATACGTCACAAATCTCTAATGCGTCTGTTACCAAAATGCTAGTCAAGTTGGGTATGATCACTGAAAGTGTTCATTTTTTAAATTGCGCATAGCGCAATTACGAAAGCCCGTACGACGTACCACTCAAACAAAACCAACAATTTACGACATTATGTTAGAAACCCAAAATTTTTTGCTAACTTTCCATTCGGTATTCAATTATCTCTCAAATGAAACAAAAACTAGCAAAATCGGTTGAGATTTACTCGATTTATGTGCAAAAAACACTTAGGGCCGAGTAGCGGCCTCAGTCCAAGGACCTAATTCTAGAAATTTTTCCACAACACGCTATTTAGTGTGCAAGTACTTCTCAGATTTTACAAAAATTGGCGATTTATATCGATTTTAATAAAATCCAATATGGCCGTCGGCAGCCATTTTGTTAGGAAACCGGAAATATTAGTAATTAGTAAATATTAGACAACGACAAATAGTGAATAGTGGCTACTCGCTTTGCATTCCACATCGTTGAAATCAATGTGTTTTACCGATAATGTACCGATAACCTTGTAAATGTTACCATAATCGGTTGGTACAATTGACTACTTATATTGGTACTCAGAAACATCGATATCGGTTATTTATTTATCGTTTAAGTGAACATCGATATCGGTAGTTTATTATCAGTGAAAATGACGTAAGTCCTTCTGTCTACTACAAAATATCGCTGATACTTTCTGCGCCTGTACGCAAAAGTTTTATCAACAACAAATTTTAGAAAGAAAATTGTTTAAAAAAAATTGCGTCACAAAGTGGCAGATGATTCGGCTGTATTACGGTTGTTTCCTCAACATCTTCCACTTTCGACAACAACCAATGCTTACGGTGTTGTAAACAAAGCTCGATCCCGGATAAAATAAAAATTCCATTTGAACGAAACAATAATTTTCCGACAGCATTCTCCTGATTCGTTTATACGATTTAATAAATGTACCATGTCCCCGTCAGAAGCATTAAATAAACTTATACTTTAAATTTTAATGTGAGTTTTATCCATATCATTTTCATGTGGACGTCCGAATTAAATTTTCAACACGTGACGCTTCTCATCTTTCTTTTACCAATGTCTGGTGCAAATAGATGACTATAATGCTCTATCGTGCAATGACAAAGTTTTGAAAATTTAGTCCGGCAGAGGTTGTCATTCTTCGAAAAGCTTTTATGCAAATGGAATGAAAATCATATGAATTAACGTATAGCTCTTTTTCCAGTGGAAATTTTTTTTAGTTAAAAGTTTCGATAGCTTCCAATAAGAAATTTCGAGATGTGGAGAAAAACTTCAAATTCGAACTGCATTTGACACATATACAAATATCATCATCTCGATGCATATTTCTACAGCGAAAGTTTTCACTCACTTAAGAGCATTTAGTATTGTTCAGTTTTTAGCCCCGTACGAAGTACAAAGGGGCTTATAGGATTACGATGCCGTGTATAATTGATGGAATTCGAAGCAGACGGTAAGGCCAAAGTGTTTGCCTATGTTCATAGATGACGAATCCGCAATAAAAATTTTGTCCGTCCGTCTGCCCTTCTGTCCGTCACGTCGATATCTTGAGTAAATCAAATGCGATTTCAAAAAAAAGGCTGTGGCTATTCGCACGCGCGTGCGAATAGTCTACTACAGTGTGGAATGGCTATTCGCACGCGCGTGCGAATAGCCACAGTGAAAAAAAAATCCCTGAAAGATATGCGCAATTTGTAAGATGTACACATTACATAATAATTTTACTTTAACTACATTAACCGGCGCAATAGGCTTACGGTGAAAGTAGGGTGACAGACGCACTAGGGTCACGTACGCAATATATATACGGGTTTGTACGGGGCTCAGTCGCAGCAAACGCTCCGACTGTTCTGTTGGCTCGTTTGTCATATAAATAATATGCATCAGAGTTGAGAAGGAAACCCAAGCTTATATTAGTGAACTCGATTCAGAATCATAACAAAAAAAAAACATTTAGGTTGAGCCTGAGCCTCTGTTTGGCGATTGAATGCTGTGGGAGACAGGAAGCTAGTGCTTACGTCTCCGTGCACCGATTGAATTAATTTGACAGGACATGAATTGGAATTGGGCCTGTTGCGAGCGTTACAATAGTTATTTACATAACAAGGGATAAAAAGTTGAAAAGTAAAGTTTTCGTGGGAATTTTGTTGATCCGAGGCGAAGCCGAGGTCAATAAACTCACGATAACTGGACTTTTATTTTTTGCATCCCGAGTTATGTAATGGATTTCACATGCTATTGAAACCTAAACCGTTTTTTTTGTTTTGACTATAGGTGTGCAATAACGTAATAACCTACTTTCGACCCTAGGGAAAACAAAAGAATGTAAAAATAATTGTCGACCAGAACATTCACTCTTCTTCAAAATGAGATCAACGTGATTTAGTGTCAACAACAATAATAATTTGTGTGGAGCTGGGATAGGAATCGGATAAAGAAAATGTTACAATAACCGCTAATTATATTTTATCGACGTCATTTACAATATCTTCATTCAAAATGAGATTTCGGTTTCATTATAATTGAATTTAAATGTTAGAGCAACCGACCCAATCATCTTTTAAGCCCAATCAAATCAGAACAGATTGCTCTCATCTTATTGCATTTACGCTGTAAGAGGAAATTACAAATCCATCAGATCGAATATTTTCGAACAAGAGAAGATTTAACATCATCGCTATACATTTATATAACACCAACGATTTTATAGCATCACAAAACGAAGTTTCAAATACGATAACTGCATATAAATAAAAAAAAAATGTAATTTCCATTTTCTTTTTTGATTCGTTGGTTGGTAAGATCATTTCCATTAGAATATTGCTTCGACGTTTCGTGCGTTGAGCATCTTCCGTGAACATCTTTTTATGTTGAAATTGCAAGACTTGATTTGAATGTAAATCAGTCAAAAACACTCAAAATAGTAAAAGTTACGCAAGTCCCTGTGCATACTTCCAAAACAACTGATATCGCTGGAGGTGACGCATTCTGCGCTTGTACGCAAAAACTGTAACAGCAAAAATTTGACCAAAGAAATTCTAGAAACAAAATTTTACCAAAAAAATTTTGCGTCACAAAGTGGCAGATGGTTCGGACGTATTAGGACATATTCTTGCCTATTTTAAAAAATTTCTTAAAAGTACTTTCCTCAACATCTGCCACTTGTGACGCAAAATTTTTTTGGTAAAATTTTGTTTCTAGAATTTCTTTGGTCAAATTTTTGCTGTTACAGTTTTTGCGTACAAGCGCAGAATGCGTCACCTCCAGCAATATCAGTTGTTTTGGAAGTATGCACAGGGTCTTGCGTAACTTTTACTATTTTGAGTGTTTTTGACTGATATCAGTTCTTTTGGAAGAATTAGTAGATTGAAAAAAAAATTAAAAATTTAAAAAATTTAAAAAAATTAAACAAATTTAAAAAATTTAAAAAATTTGAAAAATTTGAAAATTTTGAAAAATTTGAAAAATTTGAAAAAATAAATTTTAAAAATTTTAAAAATTTTAAAAATTTTAAAAATTTTAAAAATTTAGAAAATTTTTGAAAAATTTTGAAAAATTTGAAAAATTTGAAAAAAATTTTTAAAAAATTTAAAAAATTTTGAAAATTTTTGAAAATTTTGAAAAATTTGAAAAATTTTTAAAAATTCTGAAAAATTTAAAAAATTTTGAAAAATTTGAAAAATGTAAAAAAATTTGAAAAATGTAAAAAAATTTGAAAAATTTTGAAAAATTTTGAAAAATTTGAAAAATTTTGAAAAATGTAAAAAATTTTGAAAAGTTTAAAAATTTTGAAAAATTTAAAAATTTTGAAAAATACTAAATTTAGGAAAAAAAATTGAGGCGAGCAGAGCTTACCAAATACCAAAAGCGAACAAATTTGTTTTACCATACCCATCTACACACACACTTAAAGGTGTTCTTATATGGGGCCTATATGGGAACTTCGAGGAGCCCTAGCTCCGAAACGAGGCCGGTTAGCCCCAATTTTTTTTTCTGGAATGTCTTAGAATGACGACTAGAATCTACTCCCAACAAAATCTAAAGAAGACTTTAGAAGATAGGAAACACGGACGGACGGACGGACGGACGGACGGACTAACAAAGTAACGTAGGATTTTTTCATTTCGTTTAAAGTACTGAAATTGACCAAAATGTATGGAAATGGGGCTTCTTGGAAGATTTTTTGCGTGGCCAAATTTTAAGCTGCAAGAACGTGTGATAGCTCGTTGAACTCGTACGGACGCCTAGTTTTTTGTAATGGTAATTTGGAGTCATTTGTCTTTGAATTGTAGAACTTCAATATTTGCTGTATATATGGTTCTGCAGTCTACGACAAAATTTTTTTTTTTAATTTTTTCTAGTAATAGGACTTGCGTCACGGGGGCTATGCTAACGCGCGCCCATGATGTGTACAAAGTGTCGTCTTATTTTTGATTTGTTTCTAGTTTTAATTTTTTTTACATGTTTGCGGGTCGCAAATCGGTCTTTCCATTTCATGAACTTTCGACGCCCACACAGCATGTAAAATCCATTACAAAGGTCGGAATAAAAGTTGAAAAGTTTCTTTTTCATGTGTTTATTGACCTCGGCTTCGCCTCGGATCAACGAAAGCTCTACTTATCAACTTTTTATCCCTTGTCAGGTAAATAACTATTTTTGTCAAAGTCAAAGCAGACTCGTTCGTGCTCTTGATGATTCAATGATTCATACTTTTTGCCTTCCTCAATTGCTGCAAGAGCATTTACATCTGAATGTGACAGACTCGATCATCCTTTTCGCGTTGTCCGGCAATCTCTTGCAATAATAAACTTGAGAGATGGCATTTGCTTTTATGTGTCGCGCACTTTTGAAACAAAAATTGAAATTCCTAAGTGTACCCGAGACAAAAAATCATTTTGGCGGTTCTCTTTCACACATGCATGTAATGGAACGGGATTACTAACTTAAGCTTTTCTGTATGTATAGTATGTACCTGTCACTCACATTACCTGCTCTTGCAAACACTTATCCCCAGATAAAACCGCAAAGTACGAACAACACTCACAACTCCTCTTCAACAAAGACGGAACTTCTGTGTGAAAGTTGAGCTTTCCAAGTTTGTCAATTGATAATATACGTACTGAATGGCAAAGTTTATTCAAATAAATCTGTCTTCAATGTGTTCGAAACATTATCATACGAATGAAAATAGCGGGTAAGCCGTAAAGCATCCGGTGAATATTTCTGTGAAACTATATTATAGATGCCGGTGTCGTCTGGACAATTTGGAAAATTTTAAGTGCTCGATGTAGAATTACGAGAAAAAGTCCAATGAATGAATTACAGACGTCTAATGTTTGCAAAAAATAAAATAAAATATTGGAACGTTCGTCAACTGTAAAATTGAATTGAAATTTGGTTGACATACTTTTTGCGTTTGTCATTTTTATTTTATTTTTCTGCAGAGGCACACATTGCTTTTCACCTGTCCTGCCAATTTACAATTTTATGCTCGAAACCACTTTGTGCATATATGCAGTAATGGAATCACAATCAGCAAAAGCAAACATCACCAATCATATACATTATTCAGATACCGACACACACATATCATTGACATAATACCATGGCGAATAGCCGTGGTATAGCCCCACATTTACTATCTCTATTCATCAAAAATAACATTTTGTGATATTCAAACTTTTCCACTTACCGTATTGATTCGGTATTACATCTGGATCTGTGTCATCGTCAAGCGGTTCCATAAATTGCGGTCGTTCCCGATGCAAGTCGTCAGCTGGATTCGATTTCAACGTTCCACTGAGATCTCGCACTGGCGGATTCAATTGACAGTCTGAAAGTTTCACTGGAAGCTGTATGTGGTTTTTCGTTGATTTTAGATTCGCTTCAGCATTCCTGTGTACAACAAATAATGCATTTATTGTCGTTCCGCTCTTATCCGATACGTACAAATGAATGTTTTGAGCACTCTCTACTCCTATGGATGGTTAACAGTGATGTTCATTTCACTCAAAAAAGAAATGACCAAACTGAATCTCAATTTAATTTGGAAAAACGATTGGAGAGGCAACATTACTACACGGTTAGTCAATATCGACAGTAACGGATATTGTCGTTGCGTGGACGATAATATCGTTTTTTAGACGATGATATCGTTGATAAAACGATACTGTCGTTCACAGGACGATAATATCGTTTTATGAAAGATAATATCGTTCCTGACGATATTGACAATGTAGAAATGTCCCGCCAGCAAACGATTTAGTTAATTTTTATCAGAGAAATTTCATTATTTCTCGACAATATGGTATGATTTTAACTGATCCAAGTCTAAGCCGAGAACGTGACATTTCGTGCGATTATTCACTTAGCATCGGATCACTAAACTGCACATTAGACTTTTCATCCCTACACCGCAAAAAGCATTAAAATCTGGAATTTAGCATGCATAACGATCCACATAATACGAAAAATTAAAAAAAGTGTGAATATTATTGAGGTGAAACACTTACTTGCTGTCGTATTTTCGATACAATGTAGCTAATACTATGCACACCACTGCGAAAAGAATAGCAGCAATTAATGTAAGAGAAGCTAGAATCGGCGGTAATGAGATTTTCAGTCCATTTGATTGACCTGTAAATGTAGTTGCATAGTATACCAATTATTAGTTTAGCGCAAACACATACTTGAGTTGAAATAAATATTTTTAGACCCGTACGAAGTACTGGGGTCTTATAGGTTTACGCATACGTTTGTAACACGTCGAATTGGACTCCCTGAGTAAGGGGAAACCTATTGTGGTTGTCTAGAGATGCCAAATCCGCGAAAAAAAATGTCCGTCTGTCTGTCCGTCTGTCCGTCTGTCTGTCTGCACGATAACTTGAGTAAAACGCATCCGATTTTGAAAATTCTTTTTTTTCCCGTTTGGTAATGTCAAAAGACAGGCTAAGTTCGAATATGAGTGATTTTGGATCGACCCCTCCTGAGCTGGGGCCCAATAAGTGCTTTACGGTTTTTCGAAGATATCTCCGGACATTTAAACGCTATACTCGTAAATGATACATCGAATAAAAGGTATTTACAATACCGATCGACAAAAAAAAAGTTTATGGAAATCGGATGGCCGACTCTTGAGTTAGACCCCTTGGTGTGGAACAGGCACAGGGCGGCAAGCAGTTTTTGCTTGTAGGTCGGCCACATTTGAACATATTTCGTCTGTTTTAGCTTTATTAGATAGGTATTGACCGTACCAATCAGCTACTCGGAAGTACAGTGAACGTGGAGTATTTTGTCAATATCTCGAGTAAATTTTGACCGAATTTCATGATTTTTTTTTGTTTGAAAGGTATTAACGAATGTAAAGCGTCGGTACTATTTCCGGTCTCCTAACAGGCATATAGAGCTATATAATAGCATATATTTATCTGTGAAATGTTTATTTATAGTGAAATATAGTTAAATATAGCGGTATATAGCTGTTTAAATAGGAATTTATGAAATTTGTCTTCGTACGGGGCTGTCTATATTGCCTCCGGCAATTTAGTTGTATATGATAACAAGGCAAAGAGTGGATAATGTAAGTGATTTTAAAGAAGAATAGTTTTTCAGCAGAGAAGAAAATGAAGTAAGAGAAATGAAGAGTTTCACATTAAAGGCTTTTGATACGAATAGGTGTTTCGTACGGGTCGGCGTTAGCTATGTTTTTTGACAAATATTCAAGTCTGCTTATAGATCATATTATAATAGTGATATTAGTGAGTACTGTCCTATCATAGCAAAAACACTCAAATTTTAGTAATTAAAACTTGTAGGCTAAAGTGCTCCCTACTCAATGGGTTCAGAAATAATTTTCAAACTTATTTTGACCTATAGCCTTCAGGTGGCGAAAAATCAAAAACTCAAAATTGTTCGAGTAGCGGTACATTGGACCATTCTCACCTACACAAACAAAGCTTTATCATATTTTCGCCTGGTATTTTGTTATTATACATGGGCGCGCGTTAGCATAGCGCCCGTGACGCAAGTCCTATTACTAGAAAAAATTTCAAAAAAAAATTTTTGTCGTAGACTGCAGAACCATATATACAGCAAATATTGAAGTTCCACAATTCAAATACAAATGACTCCAAATTACCATTAAAAAAAACTAGGCGTCCGTACGAGTTCAACGAGCTATCACACGTTCTTGCAGCTTAAAATTTGGCCACGCAAAAAATCTTCCAAGAAGCCCCATTTCCATACATTTTGGTCAATTTCAGTACTTTAAACGAAATGAAAAAATCCTACGTTACTTTGTTAGTCCGTCCGTCCGTCCGTCCGTGTTTCCTATCTTCTAAAGTCTTCTTTAGATTTTGTTGAAATTTTGGGAGTAGATTCTAGTCGTCATTCTAAGACATTCCAGAAAAAAAAAATTTGGGGGGAACCGGCCTTGTTTCGGAGCTAGGGCTCCTCGAAGTTCCCATATAAGCCCCATATAAGAACACCTTTAAGTGTGTGTGAGTGGATGGGTATGGTAGAACAAATTTGTTCGCTTTTGGTAAGCTCTGCTCGCCTCAAATATTTTGAAATTTTTTAAAAATTTTGAAATTTTTTCAAAATTTTTCAAAATTTTCAAAATTTTTTAAATTTTCAAAATTTTAAAAAATTTCTAAAGTTAAAATTTTTCATTTTTTTAAATTTTCAAATTTTTCAAAAATTTATAAATTTTTTCAAATTTTTCAATTTTTTCAAACTTTTCAAATTTTTCAAATTTTTCGAATTTTTAAAATTTTTCAAACTTTTAAAATTTTTTGGTCAAATTTTTACATTTTTTAAATTTTTCAATCTACTAATTCTTCCAAAAGAACTGATATCAGTCAAAAACACACAAAAGAGTAAAAGTGACGCAAGTCCATGTGCATACTTCCAAAACAACTGATATCGCTGGATGTGACGCATTCTGCGCTTGTACGCAAAAACTGTAACAGGAAAAATTTGACCAAAGAAATTCTAGAAACAAAATTTTACCAAAAAAATTTTGCGTCACAAGTGGATGTTGAGGAAAGTACTTTTAAGAAATTTTTTAAAATAGGCAAGAATACGTCCTAATACGTCCGAATCATCTGCCACTTTGTGACGCAAAATTTTTTTGGTAAAATTTTGTTTCTAGAATTTCTTTGGTCAAATTTTTCCTGTTACAGTTTTTGCGTACAAGCGCACAAGAATGCGTCACATCCAGCGATATCAGTTGTTTTGGAAGTATGCACATGGACTTGCGTCACTTTTACTCTTTTGAGTGTTTATGACTGATACTCTATACGGTCCATGCTATCATGATAAAATAAAAAAAAGTTTGGAAAAAGTAAAAACTTGTCTTTTATTTAGTATGTGACCGAAGTCGATGGTCATTTTTAAGGGCAAATTGGAAACTTCAATAATTCAAAAATAGAAGAGTTGAACCACAGTCGAATTTGTGTTGTGATGGCTCATTTTAAAGACAATTCGATAGGGAATGCAAATAAAGAAATATTTTGAAAATTATTTGTTATTTTGTTCGAGTTAGATTAACTCAAGGATATTTTGTCAAATTAAACTTCAGAAACTCAGACATTCGGAGCAGTGAAAATTAAGCATGAATTTGCTTCAGCTGTTTTTCAGCTGATCTACACATACAATCAAAACTGTTTATACTGTTGAAGCTGTAACACAATCACTTGGTGGTGGTAAAACCGTATAAAGACGTATTTGGATTGTTTGGATGGATCAGCTGCATTGCCTCTAGCTGTAGCGTTCTTAAAAAACTGCTTTTAGTATTCAATTTATGCTAGAAAATCTAACGTCTTGCTTGTCTGTATATAAAAACCAAACAGCAAGTCAACAGCTAGTCCACAAACTTTTTATGTAGCGAACGTTTAGTGACGACTACGATATGTGTTTTAGTTATATCGTTATATGCATTTACCAGTGTTGCAACGACAATTGTTTACCTTGATAATTTGCGTCATATTCAATGCACTGTTGGCATAATTCGACTTGCTAACCAGTTTACCACTGCCACTGTACGTTTGAATAATACATAAATAATTGAAAGGACGAAAAAGAATTGCTAATGGATAGCAAATGCTAATCTATCGATAAGACGATGAGAGCATATGCAGTTGGCATGAATACTACAAAGTTTTCAATAACAAGATGGCAAGAATCATTTCCACAATATATTTATGTCTACTGTGAAAGGATTTTCGTGTTATTGTTGTTGATGAATAACCTTATACAATGCATACGTCCACGTCATAGGTCTTTTGAATATATTAACAACAAAGAGTCAATTTCCAGTATCTAAAATTTAGTTAAATTTCTTTTCAAATCCATTGATTTTAATGCACAGTCATTCCCTTTTATCGAAGCAATTTATTGCAGTGTCAGACAATTTTTTTTTTATTTACACTCATTAAACGTTAATCTTGTGGGCGACCGAAAATATCAATAACCTTTTTGGAACTTCTTGCTGAATTGCCACCCAAAAAGTGGCTCTTTTTTTACCATCAGATTCAATTCAATTTGGCTGCTCAAATTTATCATCTATTATTAAACTTTTATGATTCAACTCGTGCCATCATTATTCGATAAATGGTATTCAATGAAAGTTTCAGCAAACAGAAAGAGAATATTTTTTCAATGATATTGCTTATTTAAACAAAATCTAACTTAATCCAGCCGGATATAAGTTGTTGTTGGAGTGATATAAATACATATATCTAGAATGGAGTGGCAATGATGAAAATGCACTGAAGATGATGTTATCTATAAATTGTATGCATCCGTAATGTACATATAGCCAGCCCTGTTGTTGCTGTCGCTTCACTTTATTTTATTATATTAAGTAAGACTTCGTGTTTGATGTTGCAGTGCCACAATTTGTTTCAGTGAAGCAAGCACAATATGTATAACATCACATCAATCATCGTTTCTCTCTTTCTATCCGAAACTCTTTGCATATTTTACATTTTATGTTAAGGAGACAACGAACGTACACACGTAATTTAAATTAATAACACAAGTCTTTTGTAGAAAATTTGTAGTTCATTGCAACAAATCATCGTTTATATATGGGTATACTCATTCAAAATTCACCGGTATATTAATAAAATATCCAGGAAGCAGAATTTAAGTGAACTTTACAAAAAATATTGTTGAAATGCTCATTCAGCAAAATGGGTGAAAACATTAATGTTTGGCTTTAATATACGGTTTGGCTTAAACATATTTTCAAGTTTTTTTTTTAACTTTTCGTTTTTGGAACAACGAGTCGTTCACAAACATTTCGATCATTTCGTACATAAAAAATTGCTTCTGATGTACACAAAATAGTACATTACGTCCGACGTTCCAAATTTTTAGTTTGACGAGTGGCGACATTATGGCCCTACCCAAAGGGGATGGCTGTATTTCCACTCGTAAAAATAAAAATTTAGAATCGTGGACGTACGCTATACGTAAATAGGGATGAGGCGACATAACTACACGGTCAATATCGTCAGGAACGATATTATCGTTTTTTAGACGATAGTATCGTCTAAAAAACGATAGTATCGTTCTTTGGACGATAGTATCGTTTTTTGGACGATAGTATCGTCTCAAAATCGATATTATCGTTTTTTAGACGATACTATCGTCCAAAAAAACGATATTATCGTCCAAAAAAATTTCATCCAGGACGATAATATCGTCTAAAATTATAAATTTTAAAATATTTTCAGGACGATATTATCGTTTTCTTGACGATATTAAAAAAACGATAATATCGTTTTTTTGGACGATACTATCGTTTTTTCAAAAAACGATAATATCATTTTTTTGACGATAATATCGTCCTGGATGAAAATATCCGCTGGACGATATTATCGTTATTTTCTTTTTCTGAACAAATTATCGTCCTGGGCGATAATTTTTGGGACGATAATATCGTTTTTAATTTATTTAAAATAAACATTCTAGACGATAATATCGTCCTGGGCGATATTATCGTTCTGGATGGTTGTTGAAGACGAAACACAAAATCTTGTAGATAAACACCTTTTTATAGACGGCATATAGACGGAATATATATTTATATTAGAAATTGGTTCATTTGGTTCCGTAAATTTAAATTTTATATAGAAAAATTACACAGACTAATTATGAGACGATGCGAGAAAAAAAAATTAACTCCTAAGTTCCGACACCGTTCCGGCGCCCGGCTCGCATTGCGGCCCTCCGCTTCGCTCCGGGGCAATGGGCCGGATCGCTCGGCGTGTTAAAACGCTTTTTATGTACAATCAAAGTTGGTATTCATTTCGTAAAAAGATGAATTATTTAGGGACGAACTAAACGCCTTTTTTAAACACTGATGTGTAGGTGATTTCCTCTGACAATTGTTTTTCGATATTTTGGAAGAGAATTCGGTTCTTGCTGCACCTTTGAGTAAAATTGAGTCCAATGTTACCACCCAAAACTAAACGATAATATCGCCCAGGACGATATTATCGTTTTGGACGATATTATCGTACAGAAAACGAAAATATCCATTAGATTTTCTAGAACGGTAATATCGTCCAGAAAACGATAATATCGTTTTTGAACGATAATATCGACAAGAAAACGATACTATCGTCCAGACAATATTTTAGAATTTTTCAATTTAGACGATATTATCGTCCTGGATGAAAATTTTTTGGGCGATAATATCGTTTTATTGTCGATATTATCGTTCAAAAAACGATAATATCGTTTTTGAGACGATACTATCTTCCAAAAAACGATATTATCGTTTTTTTGGACGATACTATCGTCTAAAAACGATATTATCGTTTTTTAGGCGATAGTATCGTTTTTTAGACGATAGTATCGTCCAAAAAAACGATATTATCGTTCCTGACGATATTGACGGTGTGGAAATGTCCCGCCACCGTGAATAGGCAATGTAAATGCATATTTCATATGAGCAAACCGCTATTTACATTGCCATATCACGTAAAACGATTTTATGTCTATGCCTGAGATATGAAACGAAATCGAACTAGAGACACTAGATCGCTAGTCGAGCACTAAAGTCAATATACCACCAATTAATATGTCAGCCAAGACAGCACGAAAATATTTTGTTTGTTTATCCGGAACGATAATTCCTTTTATAACAAAGGGATCATGAATTAATGTTAACAACCATCTGAGTACATACCCCGACGAATTAACTAAACGGAAGTTTCTTCTTTCCATTATCGTCGACAAGCATGAAAAAACTCATTCGAAATGCTTGCACCGTAAAAGGTATAACAGCAGCGTAAGTTAATAGCGTTATGCGTCTACATTAATGAATTAGTTTAGTTCCACCTCAGCATAAATTCAAGATGAAGAGTGCAACGTTTCTGATTGGCACCGATATTAATTACGTCGTGCATCATTAATCAGAAAAAGTAGAGTTCTACAATTTCAGTTTGTAAAATCATTTCTTAAACGCTAATCCAATAAAGGGCAGAAGATGTGTAGCACGAACAAGAAAGTGAACTCAGTGTCGTAATAAAGAGTACTCGAGTAGGGAGATCAAGAAAATGAACAGCGACTTAGTGTCATTTGGAAATTCAAATGAACTCTCAACAATTTGTCCTACATCTATACCCATAATTGCTTCGTGTATCGCACAATACATAATAATTTCACTGACGTTGGCTTGGAGGCTACACTAAAATTACACGAAACTCAACAAAAATAACAAAGTCTGTACAGCGCTGTGAAACTCTGGTTAATATCGAGCCGATTGATTTCGCATCGCTCCAGGTTTATGCGATAACTTAATCTGACAAATGAATTTTGATTTTAGCGTTTTCGTTTGAACATTATCGTTCAAAATTCTGACATACATACAGCATACAGCAAAAGTTTAAAGTTAAAAACCACAAAACACTCTCTGTGATGTAATTCTGATAAACATAATTAATATTACCTGTGAATGTTGCAATCCCTTTGAACGTAATGTCGTCAATAATTGTTGGTTCCGATCGACCTTTAGCATTTACGGCAAACATTATTATTCGGTAAGAATAATTCGGCTCCAAGTTATCAATGAAGAAAGCCACCGGCGGATGCTGTTGGAAAAAACATTGTGTTGACGCATTTTGACCGTAAAATCACTCAATTCACTTACCTCTATGCTCAAATTTCTAACTAACCGCCGATCCGATAGTTCTATCAATTCCAAGAAAAATGCTTGCGGAAGTCCGCCGTTAAACCCTTCGACACATTCCACTTGAAGTGAATCTGACGATTGATTGAAAACGGTACAGTTTTGCAGACCGAATGGTCTTCCTGCAAAAAGAAATTTTTGTCCAACTACAGTGAAGATGGAAGACTAGAATTTACTCGGCGCACCACTTTTTGAGAAAGGTCAAATTGATTATATTGTAAAGAATCAAATGCTTGGCTACATTCAATTATTTCTTAAAACATTCCAGTCCGTATACAAGAAGTTAATCAGAATCTGTATTGGTCTACGATTAGGATGTAACATTTGTTTTATACATACATGTTTATGCGGATCTCTAGTAACTCTACATGGACTGAATTACCAGAAAAACACCGCGTCAGTAAACATCTACATTACACCGAATTAAATCACATCATCAGTCAATCACACTTAAGTGACAGGCTCGGCTACCAGTGCTGAGAAAGCTAATGATTTGCATACATGTTATTGTATGACCTAGCATTAGGGACCACATACTTAACATGCATTCCGAACCACGCCTTCAAAGTATTTTATACTCAGAAGGGTTTTTGATTATTTCGCCTTAGTACCTATAGCAGTACTAAACCCACTTAACGCAGTAGTAGTAGAATACCCACAGCTCCCAACAATATATTGACCAGTTAGCTGTGTCATACACAACTGAAACAGATTTGAACCGATTTAGCCAGCTGTGTATTTGTGTACACGTCTGACCACCGATCTTTTTTCTGCGGTTGAGTTTCGAATCCTCACACTGGCAACTTAATCGAATAATGGAAAGGGAACGAGTTAACCATAACGCCATTGATGTACGTATTTAAAATAGTTGTATTGAGAAGACCCACGTTTTTACAGGTTAGATTGATGGCCTGGTCTGACCTCCTTTTCTTAACAATTTATATCTAATAAAAATTTTGTCGAAAGTAAGCAAGGGCATAATCTACTACTTTACCACATAAATTAAACTGGGAAGCAGCCGATTGGTTTGTTGAGCAAATTTGAGCTCATCACAGTGGTGTATGTAATATGTAAACTTTACCTCGCACTGTTGGAGGTATATGTAGTGAATGACATGTTTTAGTTCGTAAAATGAAAGTTTCTTTTATTAAACTTTGAAAACTGTGCCTTGAAACTTTATTCGAATTTCAACACACACATTACAAGATTAAATTTTACTTTAAGAAAGGATTATTTTATGGAAATCATAATTTTCACTTTTTTTTACACAAAATGCCACATTCTATTTTCTTTCACTTCCCTTAGGTGAACACAGGCTCTACATGCTTTTCATTTGTCCTATTATCTTGCATAATATGTCATCACTAATATGATGCACATGACAAACTTACCTAAATTCTACATAACCTTACTTGACACTGCATTAAGCTTTCCTAAAATATGTTTTTCTTATAAAAATGGAAGCAACGTTTATTGTCTACTGCACCTAACACATTATACAATCAGCAGTTAGCTGCATGTAATGCACAAATATTAATCGTTTAAATATTGTTTCCAGAATAAGACAGAGAGCATCGTATGCAAGTGTTGCCTGTGACTGTAACATTTACATGGAAAACATTAGTAGCGTTTATGTGCAGGAAGTTTCATATGTTGGAGCTTATGTGTAAATTTTCCGAGAGAGACAACTTCATGTAAAGCCCTCGGAACATATAAAAGAAGCGAGCAAGCGTAAGCTCAACATTGACTTGTCAACGTTGAGACTCGCAGAACAATTTTATTTGTTTTCAGTCCGTCACACTTAATTTGAGGGAAAAAAATCTTCGTGTAACCGTCTTAACTTTCTTCAGAAGTTTATTCAGCCAAGTCATCGCTTCAAGCCGGCATTTCGTTAAGCCTCCTGTTAACGTTGCAATGTATTGTTGGAATCATTGTATCGATTTAGTACACATCTATCTGTTACGAAAATACTATTGCCATACTCGGGTCTGTGTGTCACCTTATAATTTTAAGGTGCCATTCACAAAGCATGAACTCTAGGGTAGCAGCCGTAAGAGTACACTTCAGAAATTTGCAGGGTGCGAATAGAATTTATACTACTGCGACTATTCGTACCCGGGTGGCAGAACAATATGTACCAAAGGACAAAGTATGAAACAGAACCACTCAAACCGTTACATAATAAATTACCTGCAGCAACGATTTGAAATGTGCACGGCATTCTTTGCAGACCAATCGCGTTCCTTGCCCAGCACGAGATGGTCCCGTAATCTAAATCAGTTGTCGGCGTATAATTTAAACGAGAAAATCCGGTCTAATATCCAGAAATGAAATGATTTAAAATTAACAAACAAATAAAATAACGAAGCAAAGTTAAACAACACAGATGAAAGCCAAATAGAATGTTAAAGAAGACGAAGAAGCGGAAGCTGAAAAAATTATTTTAAAATTTTTACCTCGCTGGAATGCAGACGTGATGGCAGTTCTGTTTGCTCGCCCGACGAATTAAATGTCCAATGAAATGATTCAGCCGGTGGAGATGCATCTACCTCACATTTCAATGATAGTGTTTCGTGTTTTAATGCCCCAAGTAATTCATTTTGAAATGTTGTACATATTGGAGCATCTGCAATTGTTCAAGGGGAAAATATGCTATGCAGATCTATATGTACATTGTCGGATCCAATACACACAATCAAATGAAATGTTCAACCACAATTGTCGAATAGGCGTATTAATTGTGGTTTTGATATCTAAATTAACATTTCTGAGTTTATCATTGCTAATTTTATATACCTCTCGCCTGTTAACTGTTCTTTACAGTAGATTCAGACGTTTGGGATGTAATATTAACAATTGCTAGTAGAACTATTTCGGATTTCGGTATTCGGTGTATTGCAAAGTTGATTTTTTCAGCACTAGACCCAAGTTTTTCATACGAGCGGAGCGAAATTTTGGACTTTTCAATCTAGTTATAGGTACAGAGATCCGTCGTATTTCAATTCTCGGTGGCACAAATCATTTTGAATGTAAATTCATAAATTTCGAACATTTCATCGAGAATCTCTTACCGCGCTTTAAAGTCAGAGTGGTTACTCGGGTTACTCACAATTCGTTTTTGGGTAATTCTATTTTCTAAAACAATTAACGCACAATAATACGAAATATTTTGCATAAAGAAGGAAATGTGTGGAGCTCAAAGCAACTACCTGGTCGTATATGAAAATTTGGCGAGCAAAGATTAGCGTACATTCCCCAACACTGCGTAGGTAATTATTTCAAGGGAAAATTACATAAAATTGAGAAATTTTCTACAGCTGATCTTTTTTTCACATTTTGCCCTGCAGCATTAAAAATGTTCACACTGAAGACTTTTATTGTAAGTTTGTTCGTTTAATACTCTTGGTATAACATTATTGTCAGCTGAAGTCTTGCAGCCATACTGACCATTATAAAATTTTCTTTCAAACCGAACAACCCAATTATGAAAATTTTGCACGAGTGGGCGAACGTTCATTGTTGTTGTTATGTATACGAAATTTACAAACTTCAGGGATTCGGGTTGACTAAAAATTTGTTTCTGAACTCTTCAGTTTTTGTGTACGATTTCTTTTCATGGTGTTACCGAATACTTTTTTTTCTGTCGTCCTAATTGGGTGTTAACTATGAAACGTACTAACTATAACTTCCCGACACACATTAAGTTGCTAAAAATAGTCGAGAACAAATATTTTTCTGAACTCATTGGCGAAATGAGGAACTTTTGTTGCCTTCATGAATATGGGGTTGTAAAAATACTTATTTATGACATCGAGTGCCTGTGGCCTTATGTTTTCGAACATTATGATGCTGAGTTGCATAATGGTTAGTTATTGAGTGGAAAGTACTTTTTCATACCTATGACCCAAAGAGCACTTTTTCTCCGTCTGATATGAAAAATATTATTCGTACCACGGACTATAAGTCTTTTTTAGCGTGTGAGAGGTTTCCAGACAGAGCCGAAGGCGAAAATAGTATGTTGTGTTACAAGTCGCTCCGCTCGTAAGGAAAACTTGGGTCTAGTGCTGAAAAAATCAACATTACAATACGTGTAACACATCATGCTTTGTGCCAACCGAGAACTGAAATAGACAAGAGCACAAAAAATCATAATTTTCATTGTAAACAATCACTCTTCAAATTTGATCGATCACATAGCTTTGTGCCACCGAGAATTGAAATACGACTCTTTTCAGCACTCATTTTAGTGTTGTAAAGTGACTTATTTCAGCACCCGTTTGATGTGATATTACAACACTCAAAACAGTGTTGATATGGAATTTGTATGAGTTGTTACAGCATTCGTTTGAGAATTCCCAGTTAAACAGCTAATATTTAAACAATAAAACGTTTAACGTAAAACTGTAAAGACAGTTTAACCAAACACAGCAAACGAAATTCAGCTGTAAACCGTGAGTACAAGTAAAAAGCAACCCTATGAAACCTATCGTGACTAAAGCATTAAGCGAATACCATGTATCGGCTATTATCATACTTATTCCCTTGACTGTAAGTCATGGGTTTTACAAAAGAAAATACACCGTACGTAACACGTTCACTATGATTAAAAATGCATGGAAATGTGATGAAAAAACGTTAAATGTTAAAATTTTTCAAAAACTTTATTTTTAATCGACGAAGTATTGAAATCCTCAGCTCAAGTTCGAAAATGGGTGGTATCGGTTCCACCAACTGCGAGTAGTTCTCAAAAGAAGCCTTTTCTACTCTTTGTTAAAACGATAACTGGAGTCTTGTTATTTGATTTTGCCTGGTAAACAAAACCGAATAAACAGAACCAAAATTAAAGAGTGTGAAGTTTGCGGCCAGAGCAAAGCGAGGGCCGCAATTCACACGAGTTTAAATTTTATTGAAAACATACGTCACTTTTACCGGGGCATTTTATATACAAAGTTTCAGTATATAAAAGATTTTCATTGAAACTAAACAGAATTAAATCATAATGAGAGATTTTTTAGACCAGTCTAGTAGTTCTTCTTCTAAATGCGTTTTTGTGGCCATCAACATACAAAATTACATTTCATTGAAATAGATCAATAAATCATTGCCAACAAAAATACTATTGAGAAGCTCAGACAAACAGTCAAGGGATCTGACCCACCCAACAGGTGGGACCTAGTACTGTAACACAATTTCTTTAGTCGAATTGAGTTGTAAACTTACATCGTACACGCAATGTGACTGGATTACTAGTTCCTCTTCCTTCCGTATTTGCAGCTAAGCATGTGTAATCACCTGCTGATGCTCGTGTTACACTTTGCAATACAAGCGATTGTTCGGTTAATATAATGCCACCGCCAACATTTTGATGCAGCTCCGTTCCCTGGAATATTTGAAAATAATTATGTACGATGTAATGAAGGCATTGAGTGGTAGATTAGTAAATCGTCGTCATGCAAAGCAAAATTAGCAGAGCGAAGGAGATTACTGTAATTTGAATCGAATGAGAAACGTGATGAATTTTCGAGTATAAAAGATATGCGTCTTAACAGCCGAGAAAGTAACGTTTTCGGCCGCTTATCAACTTTCCAGCCGAGAAAGTTATGCTCCAGGACACAGCTAATTTAACATAACGCCGTTCAATGAATAAGGGTTTCATTTACAGCCAATTCAAATTTAACAGGACATCGTATTTTAAGACATCGGTGCTTTGCTGAAAAGCATACAGCGATCAAAAATTAGGTATTATCACATTTTTGTTTTATGTAGGATCTGATATTTCGTGTCCCAAGCATTCTGACAGCTGTTATATTGAATGAAATATTTGAACTTTTCCCAGTCGAAATTTTTGTCGCACACATGTAACGACTAGTTTACTGGGCAAAAGTCTAGTTCACCGGCACCCCCTAAAAGTGACTTTTGACTGCTCGAAAAAAAAAATCGACTTAGCCACAGCACACCATCGACTCTACAAGGGAGGATACTCCCCCCTTGACCCCCCTATGCGGGGGCTGCCGCCCCTCGACCCCGCTTTTTTATTTTTCAATATGTTTCACGGCCTGCGGCGCTAACTCTCACTTCAATATAATATAAATCTCGTTTCAACCTTACAATCAAGTATTATAGACTTTTCCCATACGAATATACTCGATATATACGAATATGCTCGATATATACGAATATGCTCAATATATACGAACATGCTCAATATATACGAATATGCTTGATATATTCGAATATGCTCAATATATACGAATATGCTCGATATATACACGGAAAAAAAAGATTTGGAAAGAATTGTTTGCTAGAAATATATTTATAGTTGTGACAAATATATTTATATTTGTCACAAAATTTCAGGTAATTTGCTTGTCATAATTATATTTAATTATTTGTGACAAATTATTTCAAAATATATTCGTTACAAATATATAAATATTTGTAGCAAATATGTAAATATTTGTTACAAATATATTTAATTATTTATGACGAATTATTAAAAAAATATTTGTGGCAAATAATTAAATATATTTCGGACAAATATTTATATATTTGTAACGAATATAGTTAAATATTTGCTACAAATGTTTATCTAATATATTCGCCACAAATATTTATATATTCGATACCAATTTTTTACATTAAATTGGTATTGAATATTTCTTTTTTTTTCCGTATACGAATATGCTCGATATATACGAATATGCTCGATATATACGAATATGCTCGATATATACAAATATGCTCGATATTTACGAATATGCTCGATATATACGAATATGCTCGATATATACGAATATGCTCGATATATACGAATATGCTCGATATATACGAATATACTCGATATGGATGAATATACTCGATATGGATGAATATACTCGATATGGATGAATATACTCGATATGGATGAATATACTCGATATGGATGAATATATTCGATATGAATGAATATGCTCGATATGGATGAATATACTCGATATATACGAATATGCTCGATATATACGAATATGCTCGATATATACGAATATGCTCGATATATACGAATATGCTCGATATATACGAATATGCTCGATATATACGAATATGCTCGATATATACGAATATGCTCGATATATACGAATATACTCGATATATACGAATATACTCGATATATACTAATATACTCGATATATACGAATATACTCGATATATACGAATATACTCGATATGGATGAATATACTCGATATGGATTAATATACTCGATATGGATGAATATGCTCGATATATACGAATATGCTCGATATATACGAATATGCTCGATATATACGAATATGCTCGATATATACGAATATGCTCGATATATACGAATATGCTCGATATATACGAATATACTCGATATATACGAATATACTCGACATATACGAATATACTCGATATATACTAATATACTCGATATATACGAATATACTCGATATATACGAATATACTCGATATGGATGAATATACTCGATATGGATGAATATACTCGATATGGATGAATATACTCGATATGGATGAATATACTCGATATGAATGAATATATTCGATATGAATGAATATACTCGATATATACGAATATGCTCGATATATACGAATATGCTCGATATATACGAATATGCTCGATATATACGAATATACTCGATATGGATGAATATACTCGATATGGATGAATATACTCGATATGGATGAATATACTCGATATGGATGAATATACTCGATATGGATGAATATATTCGATATGAATGAATATGCTCGATATGGATGAATATACTCGATATATACGAATATGCTCGATATATACGAATATGCTCGATATATACGAATATGCTCGATATATACGAATATGCTCGATATATACGAATATGCTCGATATATACGAATATACTCGATATATACGAATATACTCGATATATACTAATATACTCGATATATACGAATATACTCGATATATACGAATATACTCGATATGGATGAATATACTCGATATGGATTAATATACTCGATATGGATGAATATGCTCGATATATACGAATATGCTCGATATATACGAATATGCTCGATATATACGAATATGCTCGATATATACGAATATGCTCGATATATACGAATATGCTCGATATATACGAATATACTCGATATATACGAATATACTCGACATATACGAATATACTCGATATATACTAATATACTCGATATATACGAATATACTCGATATATACGAATATACTCGATATGGATGAATATACTCGATATGGATGAATATACTCGATATGGATGAATATACTCGATATGGATGAATATACTCGATATGAATGAATATATTCGATATGAATGAATATACTCGATATATACGAATATGCTCGATATATACGAATATGCTCGATATATACGAATATACTCGATATGGATGAATATACTCGATATGGATGAATATACTCGATATGGATTAATATACTCGATATGGATGAATATACTCGATATGGATGAATATACTCGATATATACGAATATACTCGATATGGATCAATATGCTCGATATATACAAATATACGTGACACAATTTTTTTTTTTCAAAAAATTTCAAATTTTTGTTTTTTTATTTTTTTTTTCCGCGCTGGTTTTTTAGCTGATTATTCATTTTTCAGTCATTTTTAACTCATTGGAACAGTCAAAAGTTACTTTTAGCGAGTGCCGGTGAACTAGACTTTAGCCGAATGTGTTAGCTTTCAACAGAAATAAGATTTAGTTGTAGAAGTTTGACCAGCTCTGGGAAAACTGAGCAGTTTGTGTAAATTTCGTTAAACTGACGTTTCTCAGAGCCGGTCAAACAACTACAACCAAATCTTATTTCTGTTGAAAGCTAACACATTCGTGGTCGTTATTGCAGTCATACATTTTTGAAAATGAATTCTGGTGGAAAGATATCATCAAACATGAAATACGACCCACACAAATGTGGGCTACAATTTTAGCTAAGTGCCGATGCCTCTAAGCTTCCACCGATTGAAACAGTCCATTTAGTAAGCGCTCAACACTTTTGATTTGAAAGAGTTGAAAGCCTGATGCACGATCCGAACCGAATTTTACTATTTATTGCATAATATAAAGATTGTTATAAAAAAAAGGAACTGTAACTCACATCATGAAACCAGGCCATTTTGTATGGTTTGGGATTCGATTTTATTTCGCACTCAAAGTAAACGCCATCACCTTCTTTGATGTCTGCTGGATTAAGAGTTGGCCCCATCTTTAGCGAAACAACTGGCATGTCTAAATAATGAGAAATTTATCTCTGTTACAAAAAGGAATTCTTCAAAATAATCACTGGTTACAACGAATTGCTGTGAATTAATAGCATAAGTTGTTCAGTGTGATGAGCTGAATGAACCATTGAAAATAGTCATTTCATATGTAATGCATAACTGTTGTTCTTATTAGTGTTACACCATGGTAAAAGACTCAACAACTCACTAAACCGAGTCAGATAATTCTTTATTTCTCCATGAAAACTATGAAGAGGTGTTACATACAAGGAGTCGTAAAACTTGCGATCACATTCACTGGGCTATGCCAAATTAAATATTGCCTTATCTGAGGCAAAATTCCGATAAATTGTCAATGTTATGATGGCTCCTGTTCTGTGGTGGCACTCTAAAAATTTGCGTAACTTTAAGAAATTTGCTTCAAACATTTACATATCTCATCTACACATTTTGTTGATGACCAAGAATTATGCGAAGTGAACTCAAACATGCTATAGGTAAATACAAAATGTAGAAATTTATGTATCAATCGAAATATTGCGTTTTCGGTTAGCAATTTAGCTTTCGGTTTACCATGTCATCTGGTAAGTTATGACAATCAATTGTAAGGACTCAGAAATCCTCGATACATTGTAATTTTGTTTCTCGGGAAACTTTATGGTGATATGGTACCATTCGTTTATGGTTATTGTACCACAAACGTAATAGGTTCACCAAATTCATTTCACAAAAATGCGAATATTTGAAATTGTTGAAGAGCGTACATGAATTGAGCATATTAGAGTTAATACTGATCTAAAGGCAGTAACTATTTTTGGTAAAACTTTTTTCCGGAATTTTTCTAGATTTTCCTTAATTTTCTCAAAAATGTTTTTCGAAATATTTGAAAAAATGTAGGAAAATTCGGGAAAATGTGATAAGTCGCCGATAAAAAATCAAAGGAGGGATAGTTTTCAAATTCATAAATTCGTCTTTAAAGAAACTCTTGTTCATGTTCCTCTTATAAAAGCAATATAAAATATAAAAATTTTAAAGACTTTCACTGGGATATCACTATCAATAGGGAATAGGGTTCACGCGCATTGACCGACACAATTTTCCATTTGTGGCAGGAGAATGATGTTGCGGTTTAATCTCGTTTTTTCAATTTGTTGTCTACACTCCCAAAATTCCCAAATATTTCCAATTCGTTTTTCTTTGAAATGTGCCAAATCGCTTTTCTTCTATAGGACCTTTTTTGTAGAGACACAGACGTCGTTTTAATCAACAAGAATAGACCGGCGATAAGCCAAGTGAGTCTTTTTTCTTTTTCTCAATTTTTCAATTCTGGAGCTACCAACTACCAAATACGTGAGTTATAAATAGGCACGCAGGAAGAATGTTTCTACAGTCGATATCTTCGACTTTCTATCAGTTTCGTAGTGAACTACCAATTTAGTATTCAACTACCAATTTGGTATTCAACTAACAGTTTGGTAGTCAACTACCAAATTATCGAATTATAAATAGGCAAGCAGCCTAAATAGTTTCATCAGTCGGTGTGCAGCTCTCAAACAGTTAACATCTCTATAACCTCTTTATCAGCATGGTAGTCAACTACCAAAAATTCAAGCTTTAAATAAGCATTAAGCAAGCAGGCAGAATAATTTCGTCAGTTGGTGCGCAGTTATCGAATACTAAACATCTCTGCCGGAAATTACGTTTGGTAGTCTAGTCAGCTACCAACTACAAAGTTTTCGAATTGCAATGTTTACTGTGAGCTATCGCTTATCAGATAACAAATAATTATTATTTGTCTGGTGTTGATTTCCTCATAGTAGCATTGCAATTTTGAGTCAAGACTGTTATTGTCTCATTTCACATGGACAGGCAGACGGACAGATGAAGTGTCCACAATAGGGTTTTTTTTCTAAACGAAAAAAGACCTAAAACCTTTTTCTACTCGTTTTAAAGACACAATGCTTGGTGGTCAAGACATGATAGATTCAGTTATCCACATAAAAGTGTTATTACACACAATGAACTGTTTTAAGCCGATGGAGGAGCGGTATTACGGTAGTCCATTTCCTTCTTCTTCTTTCCAATAAGCCCAACGTCAACCGAAAAAGAATTAGACTTTTCCTTAACGGATTTTTGTCAAATAAAATGTCAGCGTATGGGGCACGGTCTAAGAACAACGGAACAATAAATAGTTTTTCAATAGATTAAGGAATTGTTCATGTATTGTCCGTTGACAAGTGGATCGCCAACTGTTGAAGTGTTTTTTGATTTCGGTTTTTTACACGCAGGTTGTTCACAAATTTAAGAATTTTGAATAGGAAGGTTCGGCAGATTGCTTGGTTAAAAATGACTTCGCCTAGGAGACATCTATTTGACACTGCAATGTGTCATTGTGTGCAACATACAGAAACTTAATTTCAAAACCCAACGAAACACCGTGTTTCGACCTCCATTCCGGTTAATTCCGAAGTTACTTGTAAGTACCGAAAATAAGCTTCAGGCGGACGATATTAAATGTCAGTTCTTTAGACACGAGTTATAAAGCCTGCTTGATAACAACAAAAAAAATTGAATTATTGAGTGAACATCTGAATTGAGTGGATAGTATATATAGAGGTGTGCGCCGGTCAAAAATTCTCTATATATTTTGAATAATTTAAAAAAAATTCTAAAAATTCGAAGAAAAGTCAATGTTTTTACAGTTATACATAAGAATACCTACTTCATTTCTAATCTAATACAAGAATTATGAGTTACTGTGATCTCTGGTGTAAAACCAACAAAGTTTAATTTTTATTTAGTGAAACATACTAGACATCAAAATCTGAAGTGAAAGCATTTTTGCTCATAATGTCCACAGCTGGGCTTGAACTAGCAACCTCTGGTTTATAAATCCAGCGCCTATCCAACTCGACTAATTTCATTTCTTTCAAATTTTGAATCTTTGAAAATTTAATTCGAAGATACCAATACCAACTTCTAAAGTTCGTTGTCAAAAACTAATTACTTTAGTGGTACGACTCGAGTTTAATTTTCATAAAATGCAGAGGGATGGTCCATAAAGTACAATCGAGACATTTAAATCGGTAACCCTAACATTGTCATATCTCTGTAAAGTCAATATGAATAAATTAATATAAGTGAACGCACTCGATATATTTTTTGAAAACGAAATTTTAAATAATTTAAGAAAAAGTCGGCACAGCTGTTTCTTCACCATATGATATCGACAATGACGACAAAAACCAGCTAAATTCGCATCGAGTATCTAAGAATAATTACAACGTCAGACCTTTTCTATGGCATGAAATAATTTATTTCGATAATGTTTCCTTCAATGAAATCTGTGCTATTTACATAATGAAATCAAATTCAATGAAAGTCTTGCAAAACAATTAGTAGCTAGTTGGTCCACCCCCATTAGCTATGACTTCATGCAGACGTCTCGGCATACTTTCGTATAAATTGCGAAAATATTCAGTATTTCCCCTGAAACTTTCCCATTTTGCGGTAATTGCGTTTTCCAAGTTTTCTCGATTTCTGGGATAAACACTGGTCCAGTCTCTTGTTGTTTCCGCCCAAAAATTTTCTATTGGGTTTAAGTCCGGGCTGTTTGCGGGCCAGTTTTCCAAAATCTCGATTTCCAAATGTCTGCCAAACCAATTTTTAACAATTTTTGCAGTGTGGATGGAGCAATTGTCCTACATTAAAAAAGATGTAGCTTGTTGCACCATTATAGATTTCAATTCTATTTTACCTGCATGAACACCATTTGTCCCTCAGGATAGTATACTTTCGTCGAACGCAATAGGACGTCTTCCAATATGTCGATGTAACCGTGACTATTGAGACGTCGATTGATGAAGCACATTTCTCCGGGACCGGCGGAACTAATCCATCCCCATATACCAGCAGTTAGCCGACCACTTCTTTGGTTAGGTTGAACGTAGCGCTGATCGTATCGGCTGTTTCTAGGGCGATATACATGTAGTTTTTGGTGCCGATCTGTTTGAAACGTCTTTTCGTCACTGAAGATGACGTTACTCCAATCTCTGTATAGATTAGACACAGCAAAGTGAAGCCTGGCCTGACAATGTTCCGGTGTCAATTTCGGCTTTTTTGCAGCTACACCATGGAAAATTTCTGCCTGTTTCCAGACGCGTCGAATAGTGTTCTTGTTTACCTACAATTGAAGTCCAGTTAGAAAATCGTATGATTTCTGCTGAAGAATGCAGCACCTGATATTCTCGACCCACAATTGCAGCATTTGAAAAGGGATTGTCAACAATTTTTTGAATAACTGCGTTTTTCGTAACTGCATCCAATTTCTCTGGTTGACCCGGCTGAGGACGCCGATCCAAATGATTTTCATGAACGTAACGATTTACCCATCGTGATACCGTCGTTTTCTAATGGAAATTAACAGAAAACCAACGGAATCAAATTATTTCGAAAAACAAAATAAAATTACAGAAACGTCGAGAGAATTGGCAATTGTGCCGAAGGACAAACCAGCCTTGCGTTGCCCTACAATGGCTCCTCTCAATGACATTTGCAAATGCTTATATTTATTAACACGGTCCATCTTTCAAGATTTGAATATTTCGTTCGAAGAATTGATTTCTATTTTAAGACTCAGTAGGAATTATAAAATTCAGCTAACTGAGATCTATCAATTCAATTGAAATTTAAACAGCTAGCATTGAAAGCATATGCGATGAGAGATTTTGGTTTTACCTAAGTTTAGACTAATTTTACATCCATGTTTAGATCAAGTTTAGACCAAATTTGAGTCAAATTTAATCCAAGAAATTAAGATCAAATTAAATCCATATTTAGACCAAATTTGTGTCAAATTTAATCCAACTTTAGACCAAATTTTATTCAAATTAAATACAAGCTTAGACCAAATTAAGATCAAATTATTTAGACCAAATTTGAGTCAAAATTAATCCAAATTTAGACCAAATTTAGGTCAAATAAAATCCAAGCTTAGACCAAATTAAGATCAAATTATATCCAAATTTAGACTAAATTTGTGTGAAATTAAATCCAAATTTGGACCAAATTTAGGTCAAATAAAATCCAATTTTAGACCAAATTTGTGTCAAATCTAATCCAACTTTAGACCAACTTTTGGTCAAATAAATTCCAAGTTTAGACCAAATTTAGGTCAAATTAAATCCAAGTTTAAACCAAATTTGGGTCAAATTTAATTCAAATTTAGACCAATTTTTGGGTCAAATTTAATCTAAGTTTAGACCAAATTAAGATCAAATTTAAGTCAAATAAATTCCAAGTTTAGACCAAATTTGTGTCAAATTAAATCCAAATTTAGGTCAAATAGATTCCAAGCTTCGACCAAATTTAGGTCAAATAAATCCAATCTTAGAGCAAATTTAGTTTACACTTTGTTTTCGGTGTTTCAATTTTCTTTTGTATTCATCGGACTCCATAAAATTTCATATTTCTACTTTTACTTACGGATTTCTTTTTCGTTGAAACATGAGCGTGAACGGGATCCGGAAGTATATCAAATGAGTTCCTTGTTTTGCAAGACTTTCATTGAAGGAAACATGATCGGCATACGAAATTTGTGTCAACCAACTCCTTGTTTCGCAAGACTTTCATTGAAGGAAACATGATCGGCAAACGAAATTTAAACCAATCGATCACTCGTTTCGCAAGACTTTCATTGAAGTAAACATGATCGTAGCACAAAAAGTATTTTAAATTGTAAATAGCAATGATTTCATTGAAGTAAACAATATCGGTAAAGTGAGGCTTTAGATCGCGAAAATAATGTTCTAAAACAACACATCGCTTTATATAGTTAAAACGAGGAATTTTACATTTGATAAGAAAGATTTTTACTTCACATTTCGACAGATTGTAATCTAGGTTCTTTTTGACAATCACATCACCACCAAATAACTTACTTTAATTTAAAAACAACCGACACACGCACAATGACTTGTCGCTATTCTTTACCACAGTGAACGCAGTCAAAATTTCTTTCACTCACACATACAGCGATGTGACAATGTCAGCGTTACCGATTTAAATGTCTCGATTGTACGTAACTCGAAAGAGTCACAGGTAGGTCTGGACATATTGTTACAGATAGTGCAAAATATTCAGAACTACATGGAAACGTAATTACGAGATATAATGATAGTCTGGAAAATGCAGATTTTGTGGATCGCCCCAGAGCTTTAAAAAGTTTAATTTAATTTACAATCCAATCGATATTCATTCCACATACGATTTACACGTTATAATACATACGTAAATGTCATAAAGTTGGAAATGCATGTGGAATGAATAGCGCCGATTGGATTGTAATAGTTACTTCTTATAATTCCGAGACTGTCCTATGACTAGTGACTCACTAAAGAGTAAAAAAAAACTCTTCTTGAAATGCAAGGTGAGGTAAGAGTCGACTAAAATTTCTTTTTAAAAAATAAAAATTCAACACAAGGTATTTGTAATATGACATTAAGGCAGATTGCGATTTTTATTTAATTTAATTTAATTTAGTTTTAAGTTGACGTAAAACGAGGAAATTATAAGGAATTTTTCCATACAAATTGTATTTGTCAATCGACTTATAAATCGAATGTTTTACGTCAAATTATTATAATAATAAGTAAAAATCGGCGGCGCACACCTCTAAGTATATATGATCCACTTCAATAAAGTTAATTTTATTTTTGTTAAATTTTCCGCAACAAATATTCGAGATTTCGTTTGGCGCATTATACAAATTGTACAAATATAATATTAATTTATGCCTCTACATAACAAGCAACGTAACAATGGTAAAAAGTGTCATTGTGACATATGTATTACAGATTTTATGAAACAGACTCATCGTTTCAAACATATTAAACATTGAATAACACACAACTTAAAAATAGAGATTATTGCGATGATCAAAATTATGCAAAAAATGGGAAAGCATCAGTTTCGAATAAAAAAAACATTTGAAATGCTTTCAAATGAAGACCTGTCGAGCGCTAGTAACACTCAACTTTTTCACATTACTTACAATGCACAACTAAACGCCATTTATCTTCAACGGCACTATCGCTGATGTAGCTATTTTCAGCTCTACACGTCAAGTGTTTCCCATCATCGTCAACCGATGCTGTGAATGTTAGTACACTGAGAGACTGATTATCGGGAGGCTCTGAAAACTAAAAAAAAAACACTAATGATTTGGTATGCTGTGAGTACTATAGTGATAGCCGTGGTACATTGTGAGATTGTTAAATAGGTACGAACGAGTTTACTGTTATTGCAAACTTATAATAAACATTAGATGCATGACTTCAGCTCTATTTTCGGATGAGTTTGCAGTATTGCATTGAATATGATTAGAATATACAGTCAAGCTCATTCCAAGTTCCCGTCGTGTTACAATTGACTTGTTCCTTAATTTTTCGTACTTCTCTCTCATTTCTCCTACCGAAAGTATAGCGAAGTAAGGAAAATTGAGTGAATCAACAGGAATTTAGAGTGTGTGCACTTACTGAGCGAATTTTCAATGCAAATGCAATGTGGGAAATAGTGCACTAGACAACGGCTGCCGAAGAAGCTTGTATACATAATTCCAAAATACTCTACAATCGGTAGATTTCGTTAATATGTTGCGTGTCGGCTGATGTCGGTAAAAAAAAAAATGAGTGTGCCTCATTCTGTTCCATTGCATTAAGGCCAGGTTAAGCCGCCATCTTAACGACATGTAAACATTTGCGATAGTAAACGACTTAACTTGGCCTTAAGAGGCATACATTTGGGCGCGTCTTAAATACTAAATTTTAGTTTACTGATATCTTTCCGCCAGAGTCCTTCTCCAAAAATATAGGATCGCAATAACGATCACGAATGTGTTAGCTTTCAACAGAAATTAGTTTTAGAAAAAAAATTCGTAAAACTGCTGAATTTTCGCAGATCTGGTCATACGATTTCAACCAAAACTAATTTTTCCAAAAAAGCTAACACACTCGTGGTCGTTATTGCGGTCGTACATTTTAAAAAAAGGATTCTGATGAAAAGATATCAAAATTAAAATTTGAGACACTCAAAAGTAGGCTACAATTTGTGCTAAGCACCAATACCGTACAGGGACAAAAATAACATATGTAGAGGAACTGAGCTAACCCTCTCTTTTAATCGATCTATTTGGCGCGCTCAGCTATCGCAGTTTTCAAATTCATTTGATGCTGGCTGGCTTACGCCTATAACACAAAGTACAATCAACGACATCATTAATAATGATCACATGTTTGCGGAATAAATCGCTATTATTAATCCCCGAACAATGAAAGGACCGTCATTTTCATTTCTATGGATACATGCACCAGGCGCGTATAATATAAGCTGTATATCGACGCGACAGCTAGTTCATGTCTTCCGTGCGGGTGTGCTGCAAATTAATGTCACTCATCCGAAAATGAAGATAAGTAAATAAAAATCGAGAGCCGGCCTGAAAATAACGTGGACTCTGGCTATTTTCGGAGGATATTTTTGATTTTTGTATGAAAATGTTTACATTTTTGGGCATTTTACAAATGGGCTTTTCCGAGTCTGGACGAGGCAGTGTACCATCAAAATCTTCATTACAGTGTTACATGAAAAAAGGTGAGATTTGAATACAGATAGAGGCAGTGAAATTTCAGCATGAATTTCCTTCAGCTGTTTTTCAGCTGATCCACACAAACAATGAAAACTGTTTATACGGTTTTATCACTACCACACGCGTGCTTCAACCGTATAAACACTTTCGATACGTGAAAAAATTCATGCTGAAATATCACTGCCTCTGACTGTACTATAAAGTAAAGAACATGTGTATTGTGACCTACGTTTTTTATCAGTTTCTTTAACTGCTTGCTACCCTTCCACCAAGTTAAAATTGCTGGCTGTAATTGAAAAGGTTGTCAAAATAAATTAGGGTGGGTATTGATGTGTTAAGATGGTCCATATTGCACCTATCCGTTATGCCTACGTTTTCATTTATTGTTTATATCTATATCAATCAAAATCGTCGAAAACAAATAAGAAAAAATTTGGGCATAACGGAATCTCAAGTTACATAAACTTTTGGTGGAAATTATAAAGTTAGAAAACAATCGTACAATCAACGCAAAAAACAATGGTACAACCAAAGCACCTAGCAGGGTAATAGAGGTTTTTACACGTCAAATAGAGTAGTTTTTTGATACTTATAATACCATTAGCAGCCTTAATGGTAATTTTGCAATGACATTAAGAAAAAAAGGTATGGAAATATTCGCATACTTCGATTAAAGTACTACTCTATTACCCTGCTAGGTGCTTTGGTACAACATAAGAAATTCAATTGTTGACTACCGGCTTAGATCCTGAACTGTGGCATTCCACATCGTACGATTTATCAGCCGATACAAATTTTTCCTTTATCAAAATATGGACAGCTTGTGGTTTTACTGTAATTTGATTTTTGTTTTGAAATCGTCCACTAAGAACAACATAAAAAATTATTGCGATTACACTCACAGTTGACATCTAAAATTACAACTTTGGTGAGGGGTGGTGTCAGGTTGGTATTGCTAGCCATACAAATGAATCGGGCGTTAACATGTTGCCGACCAATATTGGGATAAGTTAAACGATTAACGGTGATGCCATCCGGTCCATTTTCGAACGATTCGTCTATAACCGAATTATCCAAATACCATGTTATGTTGGGTGGAGGCCGACCTACAGTTAATCAAGAATTTTTAAGATTTATTTGTAGCACAGATTTTTTAACTAGTGGATTTTCGTCAACTAGAATTCTAGTTAATTTTATGATAATTCGTGTCCTAACGAGAGTTGATTTTCCCAATAAGCCGATGATATGGACGTACCTTTTTTGGAAGGAACGGACGAATCAGAATATCTCAAAAATCGGGTTGGTCGATCAGTAGCTATTTTCCTTGTTTTACAGTGTTTTTCACGTGCATCTCCGGAAGTTTGCGCTTGAAAATATCGAATATCGAATTTTTGAGAAAATCGGATTGGTCGATCAGTAGCTATTGGCCTTAGCCCTCAGCGTGAGAAAAGCAAATTTGGTCAGATTTCCTTTTGTTTCTTACATAAATGTAATGACTGTTGTAAATAGTTAACGAAGTAAAAGTTGTTGTTGTCTCAATTTGAGTGTTAAAAGTCTTTCTAGCACCTCCCAGCCTACTCCTATGAGCTATTTCAGTTCTTGGAAAATGGAACTGTTCCACGAGTGGTTAGTATTGTTATTCGTGAGTGATTTTGTGCAGCGAAAAACATCGAAATATGACTGCCATTTGTGACTATTATTCGGGTCATGTAATTACAGAGCATCCTACAAATATAATTCCAGTGCAGCAGTAGCGTCGTGATAATTAGCAGGAAAAAAACCCACTATTTTAATCCAATTTACTTAAATGAAAAAGCAAATAAAGCAAAACAAAATGAGTCATGCAAAAAAGTAGAGATAACAAAAGGAGTAAAGGATAAAAGAAATAGCAGAAAACAGTACGAAACTCTCGAGGATACATCGAAAATATTTGTAATAAAGGAACAAATGACAAAAAAGGGAAAGAAAATCGACGGTAGGATTCTCTGCATAAACCAAATAGCTTAAATTCAAATAAATTTCCTTTTCTCTTGTAAATATTTGAATTTTTCATCCAGCCATATTTGTTATTCTATTTCGTGTATGCAATGAATAAACTTTATGTACAAAATTTCTGCAGCCATGAACACTGGCTGAAACCAAGAGAAAATACAGACAAACTTTTAAATTGGTTCCACCGCGAAATGCCTGAATTTGGTGAATTAAATAGTCTTAAAACTCACCACACCGAACACAACATTGAATATTGAGGTGTACTTTGGAATACAGAATGTAATCGAACATTTGCAAAAACGCTCACGGAACGCTATTGTCAGGAGATATATATATGTATCGAGAATAGAATCAAAGTGTACAAATCGATAATAGCACCCCATTTCGAATACTGCTCCTCAACTATCATCACTTTGAGAGAATTTGACCGAATGCAAAAGCTTCAGAACAGAGCAATGAGAATAATTTGAGATGTAGCACAGATACGAGTGTTACAAAACCAATGCTGGACACACTGAAATAGATGAACGTCAAACAAAGAATTTGGTACAGAACGATGATGGTGGTCTATCAGACAACACACAACGTTAGAAACGCAACGGATTTCAGACTGAACAATGACGTAAGGCAATCAATATTCTACGATGGACTAAAATTTCAGGCCTCCCACGTCTCCTAAAATTCCTGAAATTTCAAAAATGAGACTTCGAAAATTTCAATAAACTTCCATAAATCAGGATCAAGATCAATCCAATCAATGTATGAGTAAAATAACTTAAAAGTTTCGCCTGCGGCGCTTTTAACTTCCGAGGGATTTTTTTAAAATACGACCTGCCGAAATCGGACGCATTTTCTAGTGAATTTTTTAATATGTGCCCTAGAAACCTTTGGTCAAGATAGAATTATTTCGAAAAAGTGAACCAGCAGCTAAAAGTTGCTGCAAAAAAATATTTTTTCATCAAACATTTCACGTGCACAAAATTTTTTGGGTAGAGATACTGAGCATCAAATTTTCATTCCAAAACCACATTCATCGAAACAGTACCCGTGCATGTTTGCTATTATTTGAAAGCTAAGATCAGTATCAGTTGAAGAAATCCTTTTTTTTGTGTTTCTGTTGCTTTTCGGATGCACTGGAACCGTTAGAAGTTCGCCGAAATTATTCTTTTTTTACCCATACTTTCAACTGCTCATAACTAACTGTCCCGAAAGAACATGCAATTGCCTTTCTAATGACATCCCACACGAGCTTGTAGGTTTCGTAGCCTACGAGAAATTTCAATAAAAACATAGCTAACGCCGACCCGTACGAAACACCTATTCGTATCAAAAGCCTTTAATGTGAAACTCTTCATTTCTCTTACTTCATTTTCTTCTCTGCTGAAAAGCTATTCGCCCTTTAAAATCACTTACATTATCCACTCTTTGCCTTGTTATCATATACAATTAAATTGCCGGAGGCAATATAGACAGCCCCGTACGAAGTCAAATTTCATAAACATTTCACAGAGGAATATGCTATTATATAGCTCTATATGCCTGTATATAGCTCAATATAGCTGTATATAGGTATATATAGATGTCCATATATGGAATCCCTGAAACCCCTCACACTTAACACATTATTTCCATGTTAACAGAAACTCTCTAAGCATCATTTTTCCCAAGATACTTCAATTTTACTAAAATCCAATATGGCCGCCGGCAGCCATTTTGTTAGGAGACCGGAAATAGTACCGACGCTTTACATTCGTTAATACCTTTTAAACAAAAAAAAATTCATGAAATTCGGTCAAAATTTACTCGAGATATTGTCAAAATACACCACGTTCACTGTACTTCCGAGTAGCCAGATAAGAGCTCACTCCAAGAGACCTAGCTCACGCTCCGGAGAACATAATTTCATAAAAAAAAATTTCCCTGATTGGTACGGTCAATACCTATCTAATAAAGCTAAAACAGACGAAATATGTTCAAAGGGGGCCGACCTACAAGCAAAAACTGCTTGCCGCCCTGTGCCTGTTCCACACCAAGGGGTCTAACTCACGAGTCGGTCATCCGATTTCCATAAACTTTTTTTTTGTCGATCGGTATTGTAAATATCTTTTATTTGACGTATCAGTTAAAAGTGTAACGTTTGAATGTCCGGAGATATCTTCGAAAAACCGTAAAGCACTTATTGGGCCACAGCTCGGGAAGGGTCGATCCAAAATCTTTCATCTTCGAACTTAGCCTGTCTTTTGACATTACCAAACGGAGAAAAAAAGAATTTTCAAAATCGGATGCGTTTTACTCAAGTTATCGTGTAGACAGACAGACGGACATTTTTTTTCACGGATTTGGCATCTCTAGACAACCACAATAGGTTTCCCCTTACTCAGGGAGTCCAATTCGACGTGTTACAAACGTATGCGTAAACCTATAAGACCCCAGTACTTCGTACGGGTCTAAAAAGTGCATGTTTTCGGATTTTGGTCAACTCTCACTAGCCACACAAGCTTAGACGATTTTTTTTTTGTAAGTGGTTTTGGATTCTAAGGACCAATACCTATCTAGGCACATATCAAAAAGTCCACTAGAAAAGGCCGATTTCGGCTGCCTGTTTTTCAAAAGAATCTCCTCTTTAGATCACAATAAAGCAATCGTTTTTGGAAATTCAGTAAATGTTAGTGTTGGTTTATCCTGGATTCAGATACACATGATTTTTGTGCCATAATTTTCTTTACAAAAAAAAAATTGGAAGAGTGTCACTCGTTTTTAAATTAAGATTCGTTTTATTCAATGAAAACTCTACGTATGTTTGTAGTTTCATTGGTTTTATTTAGTTCTAAAAATTTTCGGTGAGTACAGTGACGATAGCTCGATCAAATTGTAATATATAATACCCACTTAGTCACAATTTGTCAATGTTAACTTTTGTATGGCGAGACAAACATCTCAAATCAGACAATCCAACTTTTTCGTCTCTTTTACAACCTATGTCCAAAATTGATTTTTAAAGCGTGGGAGGCCTGAAAATTAGGGTGGGTCCAAATAATCCAAAACAGCAAAAAAAATACAAAAATTAATTTTTCCCCTGCCTCTAGGCTGATTTTGATTTTCGGGGTAGTAGCATGAAATTGCACACATTGTTGACTGATATCTCGGGCATTTGGTAACAGAAGGCATTACTGCTAACTTTAGTTAATAGCTGAGGAGCCCATCTATGAAATACCTTAAGAACGTTGTTGATCTTCGCCTTCACTCGAGCAGAGTAACTCTATCTATCTATCTATCTATCCAAAAAAAAATCTGCGTCGCAAAATGGAACAGACCTGCAAGAAAATTTATCTGCCACATGCGACGCAGATTTTTTTGGTAAAATTTTGGTTGTTTCCAGTCAAAATTTTTTTTTGTAAAAATTATTTGGCAGATGATGAGAAAACCTAAGCCAGCTTGTTTGAACTAAAATTGGGTGTAAAATTTAATTTTTGCGTAACGAAGCTGAAAGCGTCAACTCTAGCGATATCATTCATTTTAGAAATTGTACTTCATAGACTGCGTCACACTTTTATCGAAGAGATTTTTGTTGGGATTTTGATGTTAAGTCATATTGCAGTATTTACAACTTCTATTGCAACCGTCGATCAACAGTTGATGTGAAGTGATTTAACCGTATATATAACTATCACTTCAACTGTTGATTAAGTTCTATCAACAACTTGGTTAAAAACTGTATTATTTCAACGGTTGATTAACCTTTGATTTGAAGTGAAACAATTTAGATTACAACTCTATAATTGAACCGTTGTTAGAACTTGCAACTTTTGTTGTCTTTTGCTATTTAACATTTAACTGAAGCTTTCGAATGACACCAAAAATGGATTCGAAATGCACAGGGAAAATGGGTTGTAAGTTGACGAATTTTCGGTTTCATATTTTTTGCGAACCCTCCATTCCGACTCCTCAAAAAAAAACGTTCTTCGATGAAATATTGGTAATGAGCCAAAAATATTACCGATGACATATCGGTAATGAGCCAAGAATATTACATTTTCCAGAATCAAATTTGGTTCTACCACTTTTCGTGGTAAACAACTTGGAACAAAGAAAAATCTTAAAGAATTTAAGGCGCACGGAATTACTAATACGTAGAATGACCCTGCTATAGTTGTGTTTTTTAATAGATGTAAAAAAAACTCCCTAATGAGCTGTCTGGTGCCAAGTCGACACTTCCGTTTAATATTTTATTTTATCAAACATGATTCTTATCACATAAAAAACTGTGTGTCAGATTTATGTTTCTTGTTTGCTGTTAAAGTGGTTATATCATGTTCTATTTTGCGCTTACGTTAAAATTTTGCATTTAATTTATATGCCCATACAGACAAAAGATTCATTACATAGCCGAGGTAGTATACATCTATAGAGGGTTCGGAAAAGTAGAATGTAGATTTGCACGTATCAAGTGAGATAAAACATGAAATTCTTTGTTTTAATGAGAATTTAATAAGATTAAATTAGAAATAGCAAACAGCTAGGTAACATCAACGTAAATAAAAGTAAAACGAAGAAAATTCAAATTAACCGTGAAGTACAGGGCTTAGTTTGTTACAAATGGGATCATTACGATTCTTTTGACGGTTCAATCATTAACACATTTTACAATTACATAGGCAGAGAGCTCACTTATGTACACTTATGTACAATTATTCAGAGATTTAATTAGGGTGCGCCTATTTATATGTCAGCTGTTTCATCCTGGCGATTTACGCTACCTGCCGAAGTACATAGCTTCGCTGTTTAAGTCGATTCGAAGAGGTCAAAGGAACAGGTGGTTAAAACCCAAAACTGGTGTCACAATGTTTCATTTTAGAGAAATTTGTTATGCAAATTTAACGAACCCGAATTACAATATAAACGCACCGTCCGTCTTTGTGATCAAAAGGAGAGGTGTAAGCATTAATTTTACTTAGCATGTATCTCAAGAGAGAAGATCACCTGTGCGCAGCACTAACACTAAACAGAATTATTTTCATTTTATTGCACTTTACGCAATTTTCCGAAAACTGTGCCCTGTTCAAAACTCATTTAATATGACAGAATAAAAAGAACGAGAAAATGTTGCATCAAGAATGTCTTTCGATAACGAAGATATAAATGACTGCAGTGGCAAATAATCATAAATATCTTAACTGACTATTGTCATGCTACAATTGCTATGCTACTTTGGCTATTTTTGGAAAAGAACAAAAATTGCACAATTAACAAAGTTAAAACAGAAAACAGTTTGTGAAAAAAAAAAGTTTTTGCACGAGCCAAATCAATACTCTCTCTAGAAAACAAACTGAGTTTTGACGATGTCAAAACACCACGTTATTTCTTTATTTGTAGAATCATGCAGTGTTGACTGCCGGTTTTTTTATTACTCTGCCTCTATCCATCTACTGGACTAAAGTTACAATCGAGAGTTCCACAAACTCCTGATATTCGTTCATTATATTGATGGGAGATTTATTTAAGACCTTGACACGTTACATTTCTACGATGTTTTGTTTGTGCTTGAAATGTCGCTTTGCTAAATTTTGGCAGAGTGTTCTTGCTGATATCTACATCTACTTGTAAAAGTAAGTTACAAATTAGTGTACCGACCACCATAAAAATTGATCCTACATCGAAACGAGAAAGTTTACCAATCATCATAAACGAATGATTTGCAAATATCGAAAATGATTTTCCACATTCATTTATTACTTCGTTTTATACATTTTAATTAACGGTCAAACGCAATATCAATTACTAATGTTAAACAACAGAGGGGAAATAATCAAATCATTTCTGTGGATATGCATTCTTCATCAACGTACACCATTAAATAACATTTCGGGCATACCTTAAATGGACGACCAACAGAATTATATTTTATAATTTCAGATAAATCATTGTAAACCATCGTTACCATGGAGGGAGGACTGACATCAAAAACACGATGAATTCAATTTGAATGCATATGAGATCGTAATTTTTTCAATTTCTTTCCGATTTAATTTGGACAGAATAGGTTCAAAAAAATATGATCAAATTATTCACGACTCATTTGGTTATTTCGTCATAATTAATTGGATGCTATCAAAATATTTATACTTACCTCCAGTCACTTCACAAATAAGAGCTACATCGGTTCCCTCATTGTAAGCCTCGACATTTTTCAATTTCTCTCTTCGATTGAATTTATAAATTTTAGGCCGCTCCGGTGGTACTGAAAATACGTAAAAAATCTACAATAAGTCGGTCGGAGAGGGAGAGACGTGTTAGACTAAGGAACATCAAAATACCAGCGTTACAATAGTACCACTCTTTTAGTTCCACTTTTTTCCGTAAAAGGGAAAAAGTGGAACTATTGTAACGCTGCATATATGCAACGTTACAATAGTTCCACTTGTATAAGGAAAGTGCAACTAAAAAAGTGAAACTATTGTAACGCTGCATATATGCGGCGTGAAGATAGTTCCACTTTTTCCTTTTACGAAAAAAGTGGAACTAAAAGAGTGGTACTATTGTAACGATGGTCATCAAAATGCGCAAATATTAAATCTCTTACTCCTTTTCGTACAAAATCGAAGTGTTTACAGACTCTTTACACGTGTGCAATTTTCTCCAGTATCCAAATCTGATTTTTCCCGGTATCTACTAAAATTCGACCAAGTTTCTCGGTAAACGATTTTTGAAAATTTGACATCGCGAGCGAAGCGAACCAAAATGTCACTATTGATCACTATTACAGGCTTTAACATTTCAAATTTTTTTCAAAGAATGTCATTGTGAATTCGCAATGACACAATGAAATTTTCAGAAAAATTTGACAGTGAGACATTTGAAATGTCAAAGACTGTACTGATCAATGACAAGGTTTTCTATTTTCCTACAAAAAATCTCAATTCGCGTCCCGTTGTATTATCCCCTTTTATTATCTAAAAGATTATGAACTGGCGACCATATAAAAGACGAGCTATAGGTAGACCACCAGAGAGATGGACAAACGGAATTAAGAATATTGCAGATACAAACTGGCAGCAAATGGCAATGGATCGTACGAAATGGAAAGAAGTTGGAGAGGTTGAACCAAAATGCTGGACTAAACAGTGCTTTGATGCTTCATAAGTAAGACGTCCAGGACGTTCAAATTTCACAATTTCATTTCTCGTATCGTGATTTCTTGCAGTTTTTCGGTAGAACTCGCTTAAGTGATTGTGAATTTCATTCATAATAACTTTTCACGTTTTTTTTTGTCGTCAAGTAGAAACACCAGTATTCGGCATGGTTTAGAAATTCTCCGAAAAGAATGGGTTTTATTGTTCTAGATTAGATGAGATTATATTTATTAGTTATTATAACCAAATTTTTATGCAGAAAACAAGTTTCGCTGAACAGTAAAATTTTCCCTCCATATAATTTCCTCGCAGACGAAGAAGAAAAAAGGAACAACTTTGAAAATTTCTAACTATCGATCAATGCCAGTATTTTTGTTGAAAACGAATGTCTAGCGATACACACGTCGAAAAAACATAAAACACAACAGCGTCAGAAAATCGTGAATATCTACACAAAGAAGAACGAGAATGAAACAGTAGTGACTGATGAGTGTAAATGAATTAGTAATAAAACTGAAAGAGATTCAAGATGAGTTACCTGGTCCTAAAAATCCAGCAACCAAGATCAGTAAAAACAAGAATTTCCAAAATGTTGATCGTACATATGCAACAAGTTCAAATCCACAGCGGAAGTCAAAAAGAGACAGAGAAAAAAGGAACCAAAAATATAATCGAGACTGGATACAATGGCTATACTACAACCAAAGAAAGAGAGCTGTCCGCGAAATTTCAGAAGACAATAACAACATTTGCCCAATAAAATTATCAATTTTACACGAAAAATTTCAAGAACGTTGGGGAACACCGAACGTAAATGTTATTCCACAGAAACCATTTCAAAGAGTGAACAAGAATGTATCGATTCAGATTACAATGCAGAAATAACTTCCGAAGAAATGAAAGATGCCATCAAAAGAACGTCGAGTGATAGTGCAGCGGGCCCAGATTATATTATTCCCAGGACACTGAAAACTCATTCAGACGACGTTTCACGCGTTTTATCAAAACTAGCAACAGTAATGCTTAAATGGAACTATGTACCGAAATGTTTCAGAAAAGCACGAACTGTTCTGGGATATAAAGGTGACGATAAAGAAGATGTGAAGAATTGGCGACCGCTAACAGTTTGTTCGATACTACGAAGAATCATTGAAAAGGTCTTGGACAGACATTTACGATCTTACTTGGTAGTTAGCTCAACACAAACCGGCTTCATAAATCAACCTGGTACGTTTATAAACACAACAATATTATCAGCAGCTTTAAATGCAGCCAAAGCTAAAAGAGGCACATTGGTGGTTGTACTATTGGACATCCGACAGGCGTACGACAAAATAGGTCACTCACAAATCAGAATGTCGATGGAAGCACAGCCTTTGCCGTCACAACTACGATCTTTGGTTCTTAAGCTTGATGATGGCAATTACACTCAAATCCGCACAGAAGAAGGATTAACGAAGTACATTGATTTTAAGTGTGGAATTCTTCAGGGAGCCCCGACATCTCCACAAAAATTCAACGTTGCAACAAAAATTGTTTTAGATGAACTGAACGAATACGAAATGCTCCACAAATACGATTACAAGATCAACGAAACTGTCGATCCGATTACAAATTTGGCATTTGCTGACGACACAGGTATTCTGGCAAATTCTAGAGATTCAGCTGCTGTTCTTGTCCACGAAACTTCGGAAAACTTCAAGAAAATTGGTCTTGAAATAAACTATGACAAATCCGTAGCAATTATAATTGAAAATGGAAAATTGAATTCAATTGATCTGATGGTGAATGATGACATGTCAATTAGAGCATTAAAAGCGAATGAAACAATACGTTACCTCGGTGTTACGTTTGCAGACGAAATAAGTTTTGATGAGGAGAAGACTATCCGTAATTTAAATGAAAAATTGGATAAAATTGTGTCAACAACAACATTGCGTCCTGATCAGAAGATGAAAGTAATTAACATTTACATTTTCCCAACGTTGACATATCAATTCCAGACAGCACCGCTCTGTAAATTAAAAAAGGGATTTCTGGAAAACGTCGACAAGATAATACGTCATGCTGTGAAAGAAATTCTTCAAATACCCGATGACACACCAAATAACATGTTGTATTCATGCAATTCGATGAAAGGTCTTTCATTGATCCGAGCTGAATGGGAAGCGTATATACAAACCATCAATGCCATCACCGTTTTGAAAAGATCTAATCATCCGATCATCAACGAAGTTCGTGATATGGAAAAAGAAATTGACCACTGCCTTGCTAAACTGAATCTGCCAAAGGATTTTTTGAACAGCTCCAACTCCGGCAAACCATCTAATTTACTAAGATCGGAATTGAGACAGCGCGAATATGTTCAACGGCAACGTTTAAAGAGTAAAGGAAAAGGTGTGGTCCTCTTTCAAGAATGTCCGAATTTCAACCGAAAAATTTACGAAAAACATGGATTATCAACGTCAGAGTGGATCACATACTTTAAGATGGTTGGAAATGTTGCGCCCGTGAGAGTTATACCTGGCCGTAGTTCCGGAACAAACCGTTGCCGTTGTCGAATCGATTCGTGTGACGAGATAGAAACCCTTGCTCATGTTCTCGGATTCTGCCTTCAAGGTGAACTGTTGCGACACGACAGACATAACAAAGTTGTGAGGCTACTGGCAAATGATCTACGGGAAAGTAAATGGTCTGTCATTGTAGAATTTCCATGCGTACAGACGGCTCAAATAGGAGAGTAGATTTGATCATTTATGATAACAACACGAAAGAAGGTTTTATACTTGATCCAACGATCCGTTTCGAATCTGATGAAAATCAACCTGAGGCTGTAGACGAGGAAAAAAGAAGAATATACGAACCATGTATACAAGACATCAAAATTAAATGTAAATTGAAAGAATTGAAAGTGATTGGCCTCCTATTGGGCGCAAGGGGAACAATTCCAAAATTCTTCGTTAATTTCTGCAAACAATTCAAAATCAGCAATTCAGTAATCGAAAATATAGTAATTGAAGTGGTACGAGGAAGTTCAAGGATTTTACACAATCACACTTACGATCCAACCCGATCTTAGGTAGCAATTTAAAATTATTCAATGCGATGACCAATTTGTACAGTATACTGTGTCTAACGGCAAACATTGTTGTAATGTCAGTGTTTATTTATTGAATGAATAAATGTATATATATAACTATACTAAGTTCACTCATTTGCTCCTGGTCCGGAAATGCTGATCCAAAGTGTCTTAATCGATGTCAGTGTCCCTAGATTGTTCCAATTAGTTCTTTAAGGTTGTTAAAGAGCAATTTAGGAAATACTTGTTCTAAACAATATATGGCCGAATTTCTAAACCATGGCGAATACTGGTGTTTTCACCGTAGTTGTTTTTCGAAAACGGAGATTTCATTTTAGTGAAATTGGTGTCAAAAATCACAAAAAAGAGTATGAAGTCTGGTATTACGAAAAACCCCACCAATCCAAAAAATTAATGATGTCACTCCAGAATTAAATAATCAAGTCGAAACAAATTAGCAATAGCAATAAAAAACAAAAACTCACAACTCCAACTCCATAGAAAAAAAACGCTCTGTGTTCAACAAGTGTTTGCTAAAGTTATTGATGCGGTAAATTAATTATCTAACGTTTTGTGGATACAATTTGGGGTATTAAAAAAACTCTCGAAGCAGCAATATCAATATTAGTTCCCTCTTATATAAATTGTGCTATTCACTCATATAATGCATGTACGGGTTGTATAATTTCATTCTGCATTCATATTGAACACGAACTAGCTGGCTGAAAAGAGCAAGGGCATAATTAGACAGTTTTTCGATTCGATTTACTTTTAATTTGAATTACGTAACACAAACTGCAATGTCTCTCGACAGTTGCAACATTAAAATGTCAAAGAGGCAAGTTAATTGGAGAAGCCAAGCAAAGAAGAAAAACCTGTCGTCAATTTTTTTCATTTTTTTGTAAAAATCCAAATTGGATTTTATTTTCAAGTCTATCATGGGTGCACAGAGACTCGTATTTATATGCTAAGTGATTGGTAGAAGCACTAATTCTATGAAGAGAAATCGATCTTAAATACAACTAAATTCAACTTTTTACTTGGTTCATTCTACAGTTTAAATTGTTCCACATCGTTCCACATTTTGTCAACAAAAGAAGCGTAAAGAGAGTCGTTTCAGAAAAAAATTGGAAATGGGACGAACTCGATGTGGAGTGTTTTCCAAGAAACTGGAGCTTTATGTAAAAGGAAAACTTTATATTTAAATTTCAATTTTTGTTCGAGTTCGCTCCCATTTCCAATTTGCAATTTCTCGCAAAAAACTCTCTACATCGAGTTCGCACCCATTTCAAATGCAACGAAGATATGAAAAAGAAATGTATGGGCGCTAAATTCCCACCCTAGAGCAGCAGTTTCGCTTCGCGCGAAATTCCTCGATACCTGTGAACGAGTTCGTTAGAACTTTAATCGATACTTTTGAAAAATAAACGAGTCGATGACGGGGTACTGTGGTACGAATAAATATTTGGCGAAAATGGTAAGGAGGGATTCTTTTGAAAATCCACCTATCAAAATCGGACCCATTTCGTCTGGGATTGATATATAGATGGTTTGAAAGGTCTTTGCCAGTAGACCTCAAAACAGGCCTCACACAGTCTCGAGCCACACCTGGTTGCTGGTGGAAGATCTCCGAAGTTGGAAAAATAGTGTTTTTTATCCGAATTTTTTGGCCGTTATAAATGATCGTTCCGGGTGAGAGTGGGCTCGTTGGAGAGCTGAGCTTAAGTACTTTCGGGTAATGTCTAGTTTGATTAGATTCATTGATATATGTTTGCAAAAATTTGCAAGAAAAATTTTCAAAATCTGTGCGAACTTTAGACAGGTCTGGGCTGGTACTGATGACGCTTAATGTGAACCTAACTTGCTAGTTGTAACATACATTGTCTAAGCTTTCCGTTGATACCTCATTTGTAGTGCTGGTGATTGCTGACATAACAGAACTTTATGTTAGTACAACCGCTACTCGTAAAACTCGCCAGCACTGCAAATGAGGTATCAATGAAAAGCTTAGACAATGTATGTTACGACTAGCATCTTAGGTTCACATTAAGCGTCATCAGTACCAGCTCAGACCTGTCTAAAGTTCACACAGATTTTGAAAAAAATTTCTTGCAAATTTTTGCAAACATATATCAATGAATCTAATCAAACTAGGCATGACCCGAAAGTACTTGAGCTCAGCTTTCCAACGAGCCCACTCTCACCCGGAACGATCATTTATAACGGCCTAAAATTTCGGATAAAAATGGTCGAATCAAATGTAGATGCGACCTTTTAGAGGAGACTGGCTTTCATTGTCAATTGTGAATGTCCAGAACGATAGTAAGTCAGGTGGTTGAACGGACCTACCGATTTGGTTCGGTTCTTAACTGAAACGAGAAGATTATCAGATCTATAATAACTCATGGTCTGGAAACAGACTATCCCAAAATGACAAATGACAAACGAGAATCGTTCTAGTTGAACCATCCATGTGTGTAAGCAGGTGTCCATTGATAATCGCCATACTAAAGATATATGTTACATTCTTTGTCATATTGTCAATTTCCCAACATTCGAATATGTTACAGCAATGTGCTTCAAGGAAGAATATGACGATAATAAAAAACGAATTTGCGAAGCGGAAAATTTACGGTGTTTGAATTTCCTAAACGGGAATTCCGAACATAACAGCACAACCGCAAATGTACTTTTTTCATCATATTCATTGAATGCATGAATTTCTATGCTCCTGAATGCTCACCAAACAAATACCGTAGCCAATACGATTTCAATAAAATGAAATGAGTATTTGTAGAGAATATTATGCTAATCGTAGTCTTCGAATCGATTTTACTTTTCAATGAGCATTTTTCTTCCATTTTTTTCGTGTTCGTCATCGGAAAAATTGATATGAATATTATGTACAGTGATGAAGAAGTAGCCTGATAATAAGTTATTCAACGGTTATCATATGGTTTTCATGTTGAAGTATTTTAATCCAATTATTTAAACCACATGAAGAATATATTGCTGCCGATTGCTGCCAATGCGATACACGATGTTCGAAAAAAAGAGTTTCGAATCAAAATGAACATTGAGCATGAAAAGAAAATTTTTCGAATTCAATTTTCTCTTTGAAAAGAACCGAAATTGCAAAATCTCAGTCAAATTTTAAGCAATATCGAATGTCTGGATGCTGTGTTGATAAAAATGACCTGTCGATACTTAAAGATTGTTGGAAATTTTCAATACAATACCAATATATGTTCAGTTCACGGGTACCTTTTTTTGTGTTGAGGCCAATTTCAGCACCCTGCATTCGAAGCAATGAAATTATCAATTTGTTGGAATAAAATGTTCTCAAATCTCTACACCTACGGAGATTTTGTTCGACAACGGTGTGTCATAAAATAGCACAAAAAACGACAGTCTATCCAAAGCACATGCGTTAGCGTTAGGTATTGTGGGTGCGAATTATATGAAGATAGGTTCCCGTACCGTGAGTACGGGTTCTGAAACCGTCTGATACTTTTACCCATCGACCTTCAAGTTCATTCGTGTTTACATCTTACCTATTACGGTTAAATTGATTTTTAAATTTCGCGTCGGAGAATTTCGAAAGTCGACACGACATCTGTACATTCCTTCGTCCGAAATTCTAACATTATCCACTCTCAGTTGAGCTGGATGATACGATGTGCTAAAAAATGCCCTCGAACCGAACACAGTTGGTGATGACCAAAGTTTCGCCTGGTTAAATTGCCGTCCTCTGACGTCGAAACTGCAAGTAAACAAAAGCATTGACCAAAATATTTGTCTGGTGACAGTACACACAGTGTAAATAGGCACATTACATTACAGCGCTACAAGTTTGAAACAAGGTTCTGAAAGTAAGACTCAGAAACCTGACCTGACCTGAATTTAACAGATTTTCAGGTAAACGTTAGGTAAGTTCAGGTCAGGTAAAAATCAGGTCACATTCAGATAATTTGAACATCAGGTTACTGGCAGGCTTGAGCGCCGACGGAGAAACCTCAGCGGCGGCTAGCCGAAAAAAAAATTCTCGGCGGCGGCGAAAAAGTCGGCTTGAGCCGGCCTAAAACGGCTCGGCTGGAGGTTCCTTTTAACTTTTTTTCAAAATAAAAACGTTTAGATAAATTCATGGAAAATGAACTAGTAAGCATGAAAATGAAATTGTACGGAAAGCGAAAATGTAGGTAGATTAGGTTGTTCAAAGTGCAAGTGGAACTGGTCTTGTTACAAGCAAGTCTCTAAGTCTAGGGTTCACTAACACGTCAAGTTTTATTGCCTCAAAACTTGAACTAAATGGAAAATCATGCTCCGGTACACTCATTTAACTCATTAAGAAAATGGTTTTCGAGAAGAAATCGAAAGCTCACGAAAATCAAGTAAAAATTGAAAAGAAAAAAAAATCGAGAAAATTCGTAAAGATCGATAAAGTTTTCTCAAATTTGTGAATTAACTGATTTGTGCGCCTTCGGCTCGTTCCGCAAAGGTCATACTTGCCAAAACAACAAACTTAGAAGCGAGGACGTAATATACCATTCTGGAAAATTCATGAAAATTCAAGAAAATTTTCAAAATTTTCTTAATTTTGAAAAAAAAAAATTCAAAATGTACTTGAGCTGCTTAGGATCAACAGGAATCTCGGTTTTCAAAATTGTTTCACCCATTCACCTTTCGAAATCTTTATTTCATTTTCCAGCCGTTTCAAGCCGGCTTGAGCCGTGTTTTTGGCACCGGCACGGCTTAAAAATGGCCGGCGGCGGCTTGTTCGGCGGCTTATTTTCGGCGGCGCTCATGCCTGGTTACTTTTTATTCTGACCTGTTCAGAGCCTTATCGGTTGATTTTTTCCATATAACAATATTTGTAATCAACATTCAAACTTTAATGTGCAACCTTGCATTTGTAGGTGGATTCGTGCTCGCTATAACTAAGCGAACATTTATTAATCATGCCCACTCTACAAGTGCGGAAAAATCTCGAAAAAAACGTGAATTTCGACATGCTCTTAAAAAGCTACTAGCTACAACATAACATTGAGTTAAACCCGTCTGTGAATGAGATCCATTTCAACAAATCACAATACCTGTATAGCGGTTCACCGTCGCCTTCGCGAAACCATAACACCATGTACACAGCATCATCCCGTTCCAATGGGTTAATATCACAGGGGAGCATCGCTTGACGAGCTAAAACACCTTGTACTGTTGTGATGGGTACTGAAAGTAAAGTAAAAGAGCAAAATCATAAAATTATTCCGTTGAATTATTCCGAATTACAAAAATTTCGTAGTTTTAAAATGAAAAATTTGTATTTGTCATTCATTTCGCTGTTTGTTCTTTATTCTGTTTTTCTTGTGTGTGTGCCAGCAGATGATGTGGCTTGTATATTAAGTGAAAGACGGAAAAAAAATGCTCTGGAGCTACAAATTTTAATTATCCATCTGTTTACAGGAAATATTAATGTCACTTAATATAACTGTACTTTGATTACCGTTGTGGAAAATAAATATAAAAGAAAAATTGTGGCGGTGCTGTACGAGTGTTGACATTATAAGATCCCTCTTCCGGTGTCACTTGCATTTTGTAGCGATTCAATTAATTTGAAATGTACCATCGCACGGTGGGGCTGAACAACGTTTTTTCGGCAAGTCAATGTACATGAAATTTTATTCATGATTATGAAAGGACGTCACCTCACGATTACTTTAAGGCCCGTCATTGGGAAATGGGTGGAAATGTGTTCAAATATGCCTTGGCGACCTAAAGAGACTATGCCCGAATACAATGGAAAGCATAAGAGGTGAGTTTCTTTGAATTTTTTCGGTGAATTTTTGCGATACAATTTTACATACATTTTCGGGAAACTGTCCTGTCATTTCCTAATGACGGGCCTTAACGCAGAAATGCACTGTGTGTGGGTTGTCTTTGAATTGTATACAATACAAAGTGTTTTTGTTTGTACACCAGCTGGTGATATTCAGCTGGTGCTCATTCTGCATACCAGAAACTTTTAGCAATTGTAGGTTCCTAAAAAAATACAACTGTGGTGATACCCAATATATGTCAATGTCGAATTTCTCGAAATATTTAAATGAAAATTTACAAAAGCTGAAATGCGGAGTAATTTTGAGTAATTTTCTAATTTTTTTTTTTTTTCATGGCTATTTATTTATTTATTTATTTATGCAATTGTTACATTTGGTTTTACAATGTTTAGATTCAATGGATAGTGCTCAGCTAGTTTGTGGTTTAAGCTTTTCATACTGATGATGTTTCAATTGGTTTTGAATTACTATTGGCGATTATTTGATTTAATTTGGGCAGAAGAAAATTTTCAAAAAACTTCCAATGAATTTTGTATTTATTATTTCCTAATTTTTCGTGTTATTACTTCTATTCATATTTACATGGCTATTTACACAGGATTCAGTTGTTCAGTGAGATTTCTGATAATTGGATTTTCAGAGAAGATTAGTTTGTTTAGAAATTTTTGGGAAATTTTCGCAATTTATTCGGTAATGGTTGGGATAGAGGCGAGTCTATGCAAGTCTGTAGTTTCATGATGATGTGGTAGATTCAGAATTATCTTTAGGCATTTGTTTTGTATAGTTTGAAGTTTTTGAATATGGCTTATGGCGCAACGTCCCCACACTGGGCATGCTGATAGTAGGCAACTTTGTATGATTGCTCTAAAGACACGAATTTTGTTGGTCGTATTTAATTTGGATCTTTTGTTCAAAATGGGGTACAATGCCCCGAGAAGTTTCAACGATTTGACCTGTACATTGTCAATGTGTGACCTGAACGTGAGTGTTTTGTCCAGGGTGACTCCCAGATACTTGAGAGAGTTTTTCCATGCAATCTCAGTATTCCGGACCGTAATACCAGTGGAAGGGAGCCACTTTTGAGCTCTTCTTCTAGTGAAGAAGATGGCATTTGTTTTGGAGTCATTCAGTTTAATTTTCCACTTGGTGGTGAATTCGGTGAGTTGTTTACTGGCCGTGTTCAGGCTTTTAACGATTTTTGCTGGAGATTTCGCGGACTTGTATAGGGCAGTGTCGTCTGCAAAGAATGCTTTTGCGCTTTTGGTGATTTTCAGGTCCGAAGTAAAGAGTGGGGCTGAGAACGCTACCTTGGGGAACTCCAGCAAGAATTAGGAAAACATTGGATTTATGATCATTGATTGATACGTAAAACGACCGCTTGTGTAGGAATGATTCAATGATCTTTATCAGATACAATGGAAATTTGAGAACAAACAATTTATGTATAAGACCTTTGTGCCATACACTATCGAATGCTTTTTCAATGTCGAAGGTCACCATGCCGGTCGAGTGTTTCTTCCTAAGTGCTTCTTTGATATGATTACAAACTCTGACAAGTTGGTGATTGGTCGATTCTTCTTCTTCTTCTTTTTCAGCCTGTTTCTATCCACTGCTGGATGTAGGCCTCTCCAACTTCTTTCCATTTCGTACGATCCATTGCCATTTGCTGCCAGTTTGTACCTGCAATATTCTTAATTCCGTTTGTCCATCTCTCTGGTGGTCTACCTATAGCTCGTCTTTTATATGGTCGCCAGTTCATGATCTTTTTGGTCCAACGTTCGTCTGTCCTTCTTGCAATATGTCCCGCCCAGCTCCATTTCAGAGATGCTATTCTTTCCATGACATCAACGACCCTGGTTTGTTGTCGAATCCATTGATTCGTCATTCTGTCTCTGAGTGTTATTCCAAGCATACTCCGTTCCATGGCTCTTTGTGTCACTCTCAATTTTTCTTCGGATGCTTTCGTTAAAGTTAACGTTTCCGCTCCATAAGTGAGCACTGGAAGGACACAAGTGTCGAAAACTTTGCGTTTCAGACTATTATTCATTTTGCTTTTGAAAATTAGTCTGAGTTTTCCGAACGCTGCCCATGCAAGACCAATCCTACGTCTTATTTCTGCAGTTTGGTTGTCCAGACCTAACTTCAGCTTATGTCCTAGATATACGTAGCTGTCGACTCGTTCAATGACAGTGTCACCAATTTTGATTTCTCTATCGTCCCCGATGTTGGTCATGACTTTTGTTTTCGATAAGTTCATCTTGAGGCCAACTTTGTTTGCCTCTTCACTTAACTGTTGTAGCATAAGCTGAGCCTGACCTATATTCGCTGCTATCGGTACAATGTCATCAGCGAAGCGGAGATTGCTCAGGTACTCTCCATTTATCTTTATTCCCATTTTACTCCAGTTTAACTTCCTAAAAACACTCTGCAGAATCGCCGTGAATAATTTCGGTGAAATGGTGTCACCCTGCCTTACACCTCGGCCAATTCTGAATTTCTCCGTGCTCTTATGAAGTTTTATACATGAAGTAGCATTTTTGTACACATATCGAATTGTGTTGGAGTACCTTGAGTCTACTCTACATTCGTCTAATGCGTCCAATATCGACCATGTTTCCACTGAATCGAAAGCTTTTTCGAAGTCTATGAATAGCAAGACTATGTCGATGTTGTATTCACGACACTTCTCAATAAGCGTTCTCATCACTTGCAAATGGTCGTTTGTGCTGAAACCAGATCTGAAAGCAGCTTGTTCAACAGGTTGGTAGAAGTCGAACTTGTTAGTGTTCCTCTTCGTAATGATTTTCATAAACAACTTGTAGAGTGTTGACAATAGGCTTATGGGCCGGTAATTTTCCAGCTTTGTTATGTCTCCTTTTTTATGCAGCAATGTAATTACCGCATTTTCCCAAGCTTCTGGTACTTCTTCCCATTGGAGACATTGATTAAACAAAGCCGTGATTGCCTTTAATAAGGAGTCTCCACCTAGTTTAATGGCTTCCACTGGAACACCATCTTCTCCTGGAGACTTTTTGTTTTTCATCTCGGCTACTGCGGCCTTGACTTCATCAACAGTTATGTCGGGCATATCATCCGATCCCACGTTTCTTATTATTGGTCTATCTTCGGTTTCTTCCGTTGGACTCTGTCTTGCTGAAGAAAACAAATTCTCATAAAATTCTGTTGCAATATTTAATATCGCATTTCGATCCGTTTGGATCGTTCCTGTTTTGTCTCGTAATTTGAAGATTTCTTTTTTGGCGTTTGTCATTTTTCTCCGTAGGACTTTCATATTGCAGTTAGCTTCAATTATGTTTTGAGCCAATTGGACATTATATTTTCTTTCATCTGATCTCCTTGCTTTGTTGATACTTTTAGACAAGTTCCGGTATTCCACCGAATCTCGTCCTCCGTTTTTTACCAACGCTGCTCTGCTTGCGATCAGGTCTAATGTTTCTCTGCTGAGTTTTGATTCTTTCCCTTGGACGGATTTGCATTTGGATTTCATGAAACCCATTATTGTATCGACGATTTTGGTATTCAATTCGTCCAATGTTTCACATTGATTGTTGACGTTATCTAATTCGGCAGTCATTTTCGTAGCAAATTCTTCATTTTGTGTGTAAAGCCGTTGTACGTCAATCCTTTCACTTTTCTGAACTAGTTGTGATCTTTGAAATCTGGTATTTAACGTGACTCTTGCACGAACCATTCGGTGATCACTACCTGTTGAAAAATTGTTTAGGACCGTAACGTTCTTAACGGTTGACTTACAGCCAGTTATGATGTAATCGATCTCATTTTTCGTTACACCATCTGCACTAGCCCAAGTCCATTTACGTTGAGGCTTTCCTGCAAAAAATGAATTCATTGCGTACAAATTGTGTTGCTGTAGGAAGTTGAGTAAAACATTTCCACGCTCATTTCTTTGGTCGTTGCTAAAACTGCCAATAGAAACTTCGGAGTCTTCTTCTCGTTTTCCCAGCTTCGCATTGAAATCACCGATGAGATATTGGTAATGTGATGGGTTTTCGTCCAGAGCTTTCTCGACATCTTCATAGAATCTTTCTACTTCTTCGTCATCATGGGTGGACGTGGGTGCGTAAACCTGAATTAATTTGACACTGTATCTGTTATTTATCTTCAGGCTTACGTATATCACTCGATCGGATATGCTTTTCGTGTGAGTTATGCGATCCGACCACCGCTTGTTTATGAACAATCCGACACCGTCGATTGACCGGAGCGAAAGCCGAATTGCTCATTTGCGAGCAAGTTATTGGCTGATATATGTGATTTCAGCCTGCTAAGTATAGTCTTCTCTAGTACTTTACTAAGAGAGTTCAGTAAGGAAATTGGTCTGTAATTACAGGCTTGGGCATAGTCTTTTCCAGGCTTTGGAATTGGAACAACTTTTGCACATTTCCAGGAAGTAGGAAAATATGATAGCCTGAGGCAAGAACGAAATATGTGCATTATCATAATGATAGCCTTTTTTGGTAATTGTTTCAGCAAAGTGTTGGTAATTGAATCGTCACCAGGACTTTTCCTATTTTTGAGTCCACGTATCAATTTAGAGATTTCCCGTGGGGTTGGTAGATTCACTTCTTTGATTTCTGGGAGCAAGAATTTGACATTATTGCAAGACATACCAACTGCCATTTCTGTGGCGGGGTCACTCTTGTCGTTAAACGTAGTACTATGAGCCTTACAGAAGACACTACCGATTTCATTTGCCTTTTCTAGGTCTGTGGCTAATTATATTAATTAAATATGCATAATAAAATATTTTAAATTTGGGCTTAAAGTAATCGTGAGGTGACGTCCTTTCATAATCATGAATAAAATTTCATGTACATTGACTTGCCGAAAAAAAGTTGTTCAGCCCCACTGTGATCGTACTTGACGCACCATTTTTTACTTTAAATAAGTGCGTAAAGTACGTAGTATTCGTCGTTCGTAGGTTTGAAGCTTGATGGATAATATATAAAACAACCGAATCAATAGTTCTACTAGTGTTATGTACGCTCGCCACCCATCTACGACTACGTCCAACTTTTTCGATGGTGAAGTGCGTCTTACTGGCCATTTAGAGAGCGAGGCATAGTGTCACAATTGACAGAATTCTTTTGTTCTAATGTCAATTTAGACACTATACGTTGCTCTACATGTGGAAGAAACCTTTTTGGAAAAGTACAACCATCGTTTGGTGTTAAAATGTGTTAGCTTTAAATAAAAAATAGAAATGTTTGTGGTGATGTAATCTCAGTCCGAGAAAACTCAATACTTCACGAAAATTGACACATATATGTCCAAGGCATGAAAAGTCTTTTCTTTAAGACAAAGTGTGATATATATCTGTTTCCAGTGCTTTACAGCATAAAAACTGAAATGCCTTTCAAATGATTTCGTCCATAGAGACGATATTTTCGTTTAACAAAATATGGAAAATCTGACATCGGCGAAACTTGACGTCACACCAAAACTACATCTTAATAAATTTTTTTGCGTGCAGAACCTTTGCAGAACCTACTGGTTTCCTGAATACAGCTTCCTACGGCTACTTTATATTCGCCTTAAAAAATTCTCTGCGAATTTTAGCTTCACATGGGATAAGTGGACTACTGTAAACTGCTGTGGTTTCATCCACGACTTAAAAAAGTGAAAAACTGATGTACCGTAATACGTAGGAAAATCGGAAAATATTCATACACTACTATTATATTTTTATCATTTTTTAGCGAAGATTAGAAATCTAGTCCAGAAAGAAATAATCGGAATAATCGGTGATCAAAGCTTTTTTTTTATTTAATATTTTCGAACTTCTTTTTTATTGGACATACATAGTGCATTTTACACATAGTGAATTTTCGCATGGGTTAGCTTAGCAAAATGGATTGAAAAATTTAATTTAATTCTCTGAAAATGGGTTCTGCTCTCCGACCGCCCAGCAAATGTGGTGTGATATTCCATCACAGTTCCCATCATTAGCCTTATATGAAATTAAAATCACGTTTCGAACACTTTATAATATCGCTTCAGAATAAAGACAAATTGCCCTGTCCAATGTAACCCCCTGATAAAACGAAGTGTTTGTTTGCATTCGTGTAGCTCATCGTGATGAATATTCGTTATGACTCGTGATAATTATTATGCAACACAATGTTACTTAATATTTCACTTATCGAGCGAATACAATAGATCAAACTGTTTGTATATTTATCACATACGCGCGGTGTTCGGATGTCAAAATTACTTACCTAGAAGTTTAATTCAAAAATTACACTTCAGTTCTATGTTGTTGTCTCGTTTTCGCTTATGTGATAAAATAGAGTACACACTTGTCACTATCAGTCAGGGACTAAACTAAGGAACATCGCAGGTGGGAATTTTCCCACCTGCGCCCCTCTAATTCCCACCTGCGAATCCAGATCTGCCCACAAGAAAAATTACAATTACCTGACTTGAAATAGTCAAATGAATGTAATTTTAATACAAATTTTGCCTGCGGCGCATTGAACCTAGTTGGAAAATGACAATGGCATTGCCGATATCAGTTTTTTTAAATCTTTTATAATCATTTAGATAGAGATACAGATACAGAATCAAAGTATTTCACATTTGTAGCTTTCACTTTCCTAAAAACTAAAAAGAATGGAAAGAAAATATGGTTGCCATGTAAAAAGTGACACTAAAGGAACTAAATCATTCGAAAGGTCTTGGCCTAGAACTACTTTCAGTGGAGTGGCGTATGAAAAAAATGGAGTTTTTAACAAAAATGTGAATCTTGTTTCTCATTTATTTTTCTCTGGTAAAAATCGTAAAAATCGGTAGAAATTCTCAAAAAATGTATGTATGCAGGGTAAACATCCGAGATTTTTTCAGATTTTTTGGACCCCTATTTAACGATGAAAAAATTCAATTATTTTTTCCATATGCTAGACAAAAGTGCTACTACCGTTTTTGGTCACTTGATTTGTCTTCATGGAATGTGCCTACATTATGTAATTTACTCAGATTTTTTTTTTTAATTGCGGAACACACCCTCATTTAACGATGAATATTTGAAAAAATATTTTTAGCTCTAAGTAAAAATTCTGCAAAAATCACAGAACGTTACTTGAGAATTTTTTCAGAATTTTCAGTTACATCTATCGAGAGATATAAATTATAGACAAAACTCACCCTCATACCCAAAAACTCACCACTATTGTGATTTTTAGAGCTGATATTCTACCAAAAACACCTTTTAGTCCAGTAAACCGATAATTTTCCACAGGTAAAAAGCCCTAACATGACCGAAAAATTGAATTCCAGAAAATTGCAGATTATTATCAGGTATGATCGGCAACTTGACTAGACTTTACATTTTGACATTTTGAATGATTTTTTGGATGAAAGACTCTAGACTTACGGTCAGGGGAATAATTCCCTTTAAATCGTAATAGTACATTTCGTACATAGGACCTAGGTCTTTTTTAGCGTGTGAGAAGTTTCCAGACAGAGCCGAAGGTGAAGACGAAGTCGCACGTTTAGGGTCCTAGGTATCAAAAATATAATTACGTCAACGTCCTGAACGCATGATATTATTTTTGGATAAAAATTTTTACTTTGGCGCCCAAGATTTTGTGTTTAGGCGCCCCTTCGAAAAGTTTCCCACCTGCACAGAAATCCTTATTTTAGTCCCTGCTATCAGTCTCGGCAAGCCTCGACTTCTTCGTGACAAGTGTGTAATATATATTACTGCCATGTGCCATGGTCCAGTAATTGGAAGTTCATAATGCTAAATTTAATAAGGACAACCACGCGTATGTGCGTACAGTACATTGTTCATTCGTATAAACAAGCACATGCACATTTGTTTGCATGAGGGGATCAGCTGACAAACATGTGAAACAAAATGTGTCACTCATTTGGAAGTTGCCGACTGTACTATATCAACTCATTGTATTATTTACCAAATGAGTCGTCTCAAAGAGAAATTATACATTTTTACGGCCGTCCCCCAGTTCGATTATTGTTCATTTTCGACCTTAGACTCGTCTTAAACTAATGATATGCTATTTGCAGCATCCTGTCAATCACATTGACCCGATAGAACGACCATGTCAATAACGATTTTTTTAAAATGACTTCCGTTAAGAGTCGACGCGTCAGCATTGTCACGGAATTCTGCAACGCTACCACTGTCGGTGAGTGGGTGACATCTGTTCGGGGTGTCCTACTGAATTTCGAAAAAAGTCGAAGACAGTGCAAAAAAATCCATTGGAAAATGATGGGAAATTTGACATAAAAAATCAAATTGCATTCGTTAAGCAGATTTTTTGAAACCCACCAAATTTTTCGTTTAACTTTTTTTTCAAATATTTTTCATTCAAACCGAAACCACAAAAAGAACCGTTACATTTTAACAAAATATATTCGTAACAAAACTTCAGCAACATCCAGTTACCCAAATGCTCCTATTAGTGCCAGTACTATCCCATTTTCTTTGGAACTCTACATGGTAGAAAAATCATGAAAGCGCACAACACAAAGTGTAAAGAGAAATATAGCCAAGAGAAATGACACGTAGAATACATTTATAGTTATTTAGAGTGAATAAAAACCAGAAAGGGGACGACATTTATCGATACTTTTATATTTCGGAATTAACGTAGATTATGGCTTTCATTGTTCCGGTGGTTGTATGAAACTAAAAGAAAGCGACGACATACAAAAAAGTATAATAACATTTATGCGGCGCATAGATATAACGCTGAGTTTTGGTCTATACATTTGTATGGTCTTTACAGTTACAGTACGAATGGATATAAAAACGAGCATTTTCCGACAAAATGCAAGAATTATTATCAGCGATGTTCACGTTAATGCAAAAATACACTCGTCCGGCAAAAAGGTTTTATGAGTTACCCTGCAAGGACGGTTGGACGTGGCTCGTATTTTAAATTTAATTACAGTATGGGTTGAAGTAGGACACTAAATGTGATAGTAGGTTTCGTGGAAAATATATCAATTATATGTGTCGATGCATAGAGTCAGAGGTAGTGAATTTTCAGCATGCATGAATTTACCTCAGCTGTTTTTCATGATACACAATCAACAGTTATGTACATACATGAAAATGATAAAAAGTTGAAAAGTCCACTTTGTGTGTGAAGTGTATTGATCCAAGGCGAAGCTAAGGTCAAGAATCACACGAAAACGAGACTTTACATGCTTTTGAAACCTAAACCAATTCTCTTGTTTTCCCTAGATGTGTAATAGGCCACTTTCGACTCTAGGGAAAACAAAAGCATGTAAAACTGTTTATACGTCTTTATACGGGTTTACCACGCACGTGCGAGTGTCAGCTTCAACCAGGGACTAAAATAAGGATTTCTGTGCAGGTGGGAAACTTTTCGAAGAACGCCTAAACACAAAATCTTGGGCGCCAAAGTAAAAATTTTTATCCAAAAATAATATCATGCGTTCAGGACGTTGACGTAATTATATTTTTGATACCTAGGACCCGAAATGTGCGACTTCGTCTTCGCCTTCGGCTCTGTCTGGAAACTTCTCACACGCTAAAAAAGACCTAGGTCCTAGGTACGAAATGTACTATTACGATTTAAAGGGAATTATTCCCCTGACCGTAAGTCTAGGGTCTTTCATCCAAAAAATAATTTAAAATGTCAAAATGTAAAGTCTAGTCAAGTTGCCGATCATACCTGATAATAATCTGCAATTTTCTGGAATTCAATTTTTCGGTCATGTTAGGGCTTTTTACCTGTGGAAAATGCGTCCACAATATGACCTAAAAAACAAATTCCAAAAAATTGCAGAAAATTATCGGTTTACTGGACTAAAAGGTGTTTTTGGTAGAATATCAGCTCTAAAAATCACAATAGTGGTGAGTTTTTGGGTATGAGGGTGAGTTTTGTCTATAATTTATATCTCTCGATAGATGTAACTGAAAATTCTGAAAAAATTCTCAAGTAACGTTCTGTGATTTTTGCAGAATTTTTACTTAGAGCTAAAAATATTTTTTCAAATATTCATCGTTAAATGAGGGTGTGTTCCGCAATTTAAAAAAAAAAAATCTGAGTAAATTACATAATGTAGGCACATTCCATGAAGACAAATCAAGTGACCAAAAACGGTAGTAGCACTTTTGTCTAGCATATGGAAAAAAAAATCATTGAATTTTTTCATCGTTAAATAAGGGTCCAAAAAATCTGAAAAAATCTCGGATGTTTACCCTGCATACATACATTTTTTGAGAATTTCTACCGATTTTTACGATTTTTACCAGAGAAAAATAAATGAGAAACAAGATTCACATTTTTGTTAAAAACTCCATTTTTTTCATACGCCACTCCACTGAAAGTAGTTCTAGGCCAAGACCTTTCGAATGATTTAGTTCCTTTAGTGTCACTTTTTACATGGCAACCATATTTTCTTTCCATTCTTTTTAGTTTTTAGGAAAGTGAAAGCTACAAATGTGAAATACTTTGATTCTGTATCTGTATCTCTATCTAAATGATTATAAAAGATTTAAAAAAACTGATATCGGCAATGCCATTGTCATTTTCCAACTAGGTTCAATGCGCCGCAGGCAAAATTTGTATTAAAATTACATTCATTTGACTATTTCAAGTCAGGTAATTGTAATTTTTCTTGTGGGCAGATCTGGATTCGCAGGTGGGAATTAGAGGGGCGCAGGTGGGAAAATTCCCACCTGCGATGTTCCTTAGTTTAGTCCCTGGCTTCAACCGTGAAAAACAGCTGAAGCAAATTCCTGCCTCTGACTGTATACCCAACCTCGCGGCACAACCACACTCAATTTCTAATATAAAACTTAAATCGAATAGTCCAAAACTCATTTTATTTTTGTTGGTGAAGTTGGGGGTAACTGTCGAAAAAGTGTGTTTGTATATCAGGATCTGGACGTACATATTAAAAAATTGTTTTGTTTTTGTTTTTGGAAGGCATATTTTGTCGGTCTGAAAGCAGCGTTCACCACATTCTCATAAGAGGAAGCGTTGAAATGTATTTCGTTTCATTTTTTTATCATTCGTTCACTCAAAATTCAGGTTCTGAGGCGCATTTAAGGCGTGATGGAGGCGTGAGCGAGTAGCTAATCTGCATAAAATACTCAAATCTCTCATTTAGCACAATTTTCACATACACACATCTGAATGAAGATGGTATTTACTGTACACCAAGAAGGACTCAACAGTATCCTTTACGCAAGCAGTAAGGTGGTTGTGAGAAAACACCAGGGGTCCGTGGTTAGGAACTTGAATAAAATATGTGTGCTCTTGAGTAATGACAAAGAGATAATGTTTTATTCATTCTTCAGGTTGGCTCGATATAAGACTATAGGGTCGGTATGTAGATACTTGTTATGAATTAAGTTGTTAACGTGACACTAGTCCAGCATATAACAACAGTGGTACTAATTCGGGGTTAAGGCAATGTGTTAGGTGAAAGCCTAATTGGAGAGTGACGAATTCAACGTGATTGTCTTATTCAATTTGAGATGTATGCAGAGACTATTTTTTGACAGAATTTTCTCATGTTTTCCAAAATTTTCACTCATTTTCCTTAATTTTTTGGGGAAAATTTCGGGAAATGTTCTCTCACAAATAGTCTCTGGATGTATAACTGATACTTGCTTGATAGGTGATACGTATGTCTTCAAGTGTTTTGTCACAGCTCTGCTATGGTTTTGTCTATGATGCGATTTTAAGAAGAAGAAAAAACCTTCAAATGTGTGACATTTGTTTCTACAAGGCTGATATTACCAGTTTGTTCGTTTATTTGAAAGAGTCAGTTATTTCCGGAATTGACATTTCCTAATTGAACAGATTGCTTCCAATTATTCCGTTCAATATATTCATAACTGATTTTACTTGTGGCATTTGCTTGAACGGAACAGTGGTAGTTGCAGTTGTAGTACCAAACCAGTCCCAACAACCCAAATTTGTTTTGCCAGCAAGCAATTGTACTCCGAACGCTGCAGCACGTGGAAACACAACAATTACTTTGTTTTTGTCAGCAACTTGTAAATATCCAGTGTTTACAGCATATTTATCATAGACAATACTGATTCAAATGCAAAAAAAAAAATATTTTCCCCAATGAAAATATGAAAAAATTTGAAGCTAAATGTACTTGATAATACTTGGTATATATCGTTGATAAGCAGCCGTGGAATGCAACATGCAATTTACAAGTAGCCGTGACACTTTGACATGCCAAAGGTATATAAAGACCACCCTTGCCATTCATAAAATCAGTATCTGCATTACCAGATGGAGCATAAACATTCTGATCGAAATCGTATAAATGACCGGTGGATGGCGTCGATGAATTTGAAGTTTGGATGTAATTTTTACCGTACAAATGCGCGAACATTTCAAAGACTGATTCAACGCCACAATTATTTATAAAATCGTGTAGAGGATCAATCACTTGACAAGGACCGCCATAGTTGTCTGTTGGCTTTAAATGGAAGGCGGTCGTATGCTTCGAAAAAGTATTATACAAAATGGCTTACTACACAATGGGTTCCAAATGGTAAATGTTGATGCGTCACATTTGATCCAAAATATTTGTACATATCGATAACCTTCTGAGGTATTCCTGTAACTGTGTTCATTTACAGAATATTTAAGTCCCATGCAAGCGATGTGTCATGGAGAAATACTAGCTAGAAATGGTATTACATTTGCACTCGAGTCGCGTGTGCAAATGATGTGTATCCTTCGCAACCAGGATACCAGGAAAACTTTTTTGCCGAAAAATCGGATATCTGGAAATCTCCCCGGCACAGTTGGAAGAAATGAAAATTAGAAGGGAAACGGAAATCGGGAAATGACTAGAATCGGGAATTTATTGAAAAACTAGAAAGTCGAAAAACGGCGAAACGAACAGGAATTAAAATGATGAGAAAGGGTAGTATATAAATAGAAAGCCTTGTTCTTGTCATTGAACTGTAATAGTGACCAAACGAAAATTTTCGCTCGCTTCGCTCGTGGTTACGGATTTTCTTTATTTCGGAAACGTTGAAATAGTGTAGCTTTTGTCAATATACTTTTTCCTCTATACTCGAGTCATTTCAAAATCAGCATTCAATAGACTGGACATTTACTAGTCATTTTTTTCCGCTCGCTCTATTTCTCTGGATAAGTAAAATTTCATTCATCCGTGATTCGGATTTGGAAAAATTATCACACGCGGTGTGGGTGAGTGCTGATCACGCAAAGAAGTGTTGAAAACTCAACTTTTCTACCTACTAGGAAAAGTAAATTCTTTCATTAATTCTCGTTTAAAAATAGCTAGCTACAGACGAGCAATGGAAATTTCTATTTCAATTAGTCCGTAATAATTTCCATCACATCAATCCACTTCCAGTGTATCGTCTCATCATACCCCTATTATACTCACATTCAGGAAAAACTGGATCAAGACCGCCATTATATACAAAAGCATTGGAACCATTTAAATTTATAACTGGATCAATAAGCCCTTGATTTGCCATAGATATAGTTTGTGCTTGTAATTCAACCGCAGAACGGCTGAAAACAGCGACAAGGGTATTCAAAACATATAGTGGAATAAAACCGCGACTAGAAATGTTATATCCAATTCCAAACGGACCTGGTTAGAGGGAAACCAATGAAATTGACGTTGGGAAGGCTTCAACATTTTAGTTACACAATACCTCCAGCAAATACGCCTGCACCTTTGAACTTGGACGAAAAGACATAATGCATTGTAGTGGTCATAAATCCTCCGGTTGAGAACCCCGAAACAGTTAAAGTATTCAAATCAATAGAAGCATGTTGAGCCGATGCTAGGTCAATGATCGGTGTTGAATCGTCTAAACGAAGGAATGTTAAAAATGGGTGGCGGGACATTTCCACACCGTCAATATCGTCAGGAACGATATTATCGTTTTTTTGGACGATACTATCGTCTAAAAAACGATACTATCGTCTAAAAAACGATAATATCGTTTTTAGACGATAGTATCGTCAAAAAAACGATAATATCGTTTTTTGGACGATATTATCGTCTCAAAATCGATATTATCGTTTTTTAGACGATACTATCGTCCAAAAAAACGATTTTATCGCCCAAAAATTTTTCATCCACGACGATAATATCGTCTAAATTGAAAAATTCTAAAATATTGTCTGGACGATAGTATCGTTTTCTTGTCGATATTATCGTTCAAAAAACGATATTATCGTTTTCTGGACGATATTACCGTTCTAGAAAATCTAATGGATATTTTCGTTTTCTGTACGATAATATCGTCCACAACGATAATATCGTCCAAAATAACGATAAATTTGTTCAGAAAAAGAAAATAATGATAATATCGTCCAGCGGATATTATCGTCAAAAAACGATATTATCGTCAAAAAAACGATATTATCGTCAAAAAAACGATATTATCGTTTTTTAGACGATAGTATCATCAAAAAAACGATAGTATCGTCCAAAAAAATATTTTAAAATTTATAATTTTAGACGATATTATCGTCCTGGATGAAATTTATTTGGACGATGTTATCGTTTTTTAGACGATAATATCGTCTAAAAAACGATACTATCGTTTTTTGGACGATACTATCGTCTAAAGAACGATACTATCGTCCAAAAACGATACTATCGTTTTTTAGACGATATTATCGTCTAAAAAACGATAATATCGTTCCTAACGATATTGACAGTGTAGTTATGTCGCCTCATCTAAAAATGCTCAGAATCTATCTCTTGTACACATATTGTTAAGGTAAAGTCATGTCAAAAATCTCCATTTGATCCCAAAAACAAAAAATCAATTGAAATTTCCCTGTCATTAAAAAAATAATTGAAATGAATGAAAATTATCGCTCTCCTCTTCACACAATAGATTGCGCAGTTATTGATAAATGCTATTTTATCACCAAGTTGCGAAAACACCGTTTTACTTAACAAAGGCGACGAAAGTATTACTTATCGTTACTGAGATGAGAAAATGAATTACTAAGGCACTAAGCAGGGCCGGACAAAAGGCACTCTTGTGAAATGGAGGAAGTCGCTCTTGAAATGTAACAAAAAGCGCTTGAAGTGAAGAAAAGCCACACCTGAAAGGCGCCAATACAGCAAATTGAATGAATTTAGAAAAGCGCACTTGTGATTTTTCAAGTCGCCATATATGACACTAAATGTGTAATTGTCACACTAGTACTGTATTTTATCATGGCCCTACGTTAGTGAAGGGCCGTGACGCAAGTCCGTTCACACTGAAAAATTTGACAAAAATTTTTCCGCAGGACTGAGGAACATATATACACGAACTTTTTGACTTTTCCCCCTTTGCTCCTACTACCCCCAAAGTATTTTATTCGCAATCTGGGCGTCCATACGAGTTCAACGAGCTATCACACGCCTCATAAGGTTAAAATTTGGCCGAGATATTAAATTTCAAAACTTGGAAATTTGCAGAAATTTGTATGAAGAAATTAATTTTCATACATTTTGAAATTGATAAATTTTACCAACCTTTGTTACTTTGTTACTTTGTTACTTTGTTACAACGAAACTTTTGAATTTACCGGTGAATTTGGCTGAAATTTTCAGGGTATGTTAAGGACGTAATTCTAAGAAACTAATTCGAAGGAATTTTTATAAAAGCTTATAATTTCGGAGCTATGAGCGTGTTAACCTATTGAGCTATGGACCTATAACTCGGAAAATATGGCAGATAGAAAGTTCGTTTAAAAGACAAATTTATAGAGTTTCAGATTTCATTTGACACGTGTTTCATGGTTTTCCTAAAAAGTCGTCTATTTGTGAGCTATGAGCGTTTTAAGTGCGAGCTATGTCAGCCATAACTCGGAAAATACTGCAGATAGAAACCTCGTGTAAAAGACAAAGTTATAGAGTTTTAGATTCTAGTCGATACGTGTTTCATGGTTTTCCTAAAAAGTCGTCTATTTGGGAGGTATGAGCGTTTTAAGTGCGAGCTATGTCAGCCATAACTCGGAAAATACTGCAGATAGAAACCTCGTGTAAAAGACAAAGTTATAGAGTTTTAGATTCTAGTCGATACGTGTTTCATGGTTTTCCCTAAAAAGTCGTCTATTTGGGAGGTATGAGCGTTTTAAGTGCGAGCTATGTCAGCCATAACTTGGAAAATACTGCAGATAGAAACCTCGTGTAAAAGACAAAGTTATAGAGTTTTAGATTCTAGTCGATACGTGTTTCATGGTTTTCCTAAAAAGTCGACTATTTGGGAGCTATGAGCGTTTTAAGTGCGTCAAATTTTCGATTTTCGTCAAATTTTCTATTTTTATCAAAGAGATCAAAGAGAAAGTTATACAATTATGTAAGAAGAATATTTTCGTTCAAACTGCACAATATGATTGTCTATTATCTGCGACCAAATTCTAAAAAAGCACAACTTACAAAAGAGCTGATATCGCCCAAAACCACTTACAGTGGAGGTGTGACGCAAGTCCTGTTATCCACTTACAAAAGAACTGATATCGGTGTAGGTGACGCTTACAGGTTCGACACGCAAAAAGGTATGCGTCACAAATGGCAGCTGATGAGGAAAGTACGCGAAAGTTTTATCAACAAAAATTTACCAGAAAAATTTTAGGAAGAAAATTATAATAAAAAAGTTTGCGTCACAAGTGGCAGATGTTGAGGAAGGAAAATTTTAAAAATTGTGAAATATATTCCTAAAAATGGAATTCAAACGGAAGAAAGCCGAATCATCTGCCACTTTTTGACGCAAACTTTTTTATTATAATTTTCTTCCTAAAATTTTTCTGGTAAATTTTTGTTGATAAAACTTTCGCGTACTTTCCTCATCAGCTGCCATTTGTGACGCATACCTTTTTGCGTGTCGAACCTGTAAGCGTCACCTACACCGATATCAGTTCTTTTGTAAGTGGATAACAGGACTTGCGCAGAGGCGCCGACTTCTAGGTGGCAATGGGTGCGCGAGCACCCGACAAACGAGTTTGTTGGGTGCGTAGCACCCAATAAAATATTGATCAAATTAGTTAAAAACCGCATCATTTGTATGTGTGTGAAGTACCTGCGAACTTGAACCTGCGAATTCTACATTATAGTCCGGTCGTTGTGACAATCATTTTACATGACTTTCTACTGATGAAAGTTTAAAGAATTCGCAGGTTCAAACCTGCGAACAAAAAAAATCGCAGTTTCAAACCTGCAGAAAAAATTCGCTGGTTCAAATTCGCAGTTTCAAACCTGCCAAAAAACCAACGCAGGACCAACAGGGAAGTTGGAAGCTCTGGTTAAAAATTCGCAGGTTCCAAATGAAAATTAGGAGGTTTAGCTAGAAAAATCGCAGGTTCAAAACTAAAAATTGCGAGATTGTAGCGCTCCCACAGTGTCCTACTTTCCTACTTTGTCGTTTTATTTCGAAATTTGTCCTACTGTCCTAAGTAGGACACTTCGAGGACTTTAATTAAGTATAACAATCAAGCGGATTTTATGCTCTAAAAGTAAATTAAAATAATTTTCAACGGAACTTCATATAATTATTGGCTTAGATTATCAGAAATGAAAGATATTCTTGGTCATTTTAAACATCCAGTTATTTCACGACTGACAAAAGCCACGCAAATGCTGTATTCAGCACAAACTTTCTGCATAATAAAGAGTCGATGCAAAGAACAACAGCTAGTCAAGGATGCTATTGATGCATATAAGCAACGCACCATGCAAATGCACGTCAAAATTACAGATACCACAACCGGACACTGTCCAAAAAATCTTCATACAATTCACTTAAACTACAAAAAAGTAATTTTCATACAAACTTAGATACTGTCAATGTCACTTTTTTTTGTGCATCTGCATGGTGCGTTGATATAAGGCTGTTATAAATATTCCCATAACTGTTTGTCTCCTGTCACTTTGTTTAGATCTTCAAAAATTCTAAGGTGAGAAGAGCTGATCTTGAACATAAGGACAAAAAAACGAAGAAAATATAAGGGAAATCGATAGATCGATTGGTCAGGAAATGGCAACGTTAAATGTGGCGGAAAAATTGTTGATCGACAGTAACAAATATTTGAGCAAAGTTGTAAATTCACGGCAGAGTAAATTAAACCAGGCAGGAGCGGCTCATTTTTAAAACGTCAAATAAGCAACAAATAAGGGACCTAATACACTGTATAAAAATGAACTCAAATGAACACTGACATGTAGGTTCAAAACTGGGAATTTCTTATTTCGCAGTTTCACACCTGCGAATTTTTTATAATTCCTGAAATCACTAAAACTTCATGTAAAATGATCGTCACAACGACTGGAATATAATGTAGAATTCGCAGGTTTAAGTTCGCAGGTACTTCACAGACATATCATTTGTGAACCAACTTAGTTCGTCCGTGCCTGGAAAAATTTCGCCTGCGGCGCTTTACATATTATGGACTTAAATGTTGCACCCAACAACCAAAACAAAAGTCGGCGCCCCTGGACTTGCGTCACACCTCCACTGTAAGTGGTTTTGGGCGATAGTAGATTACATTTTATGCAGCAGAATTAATTCTGTGAAATGAGCTGAGTTCACAAGTGTGTTTCGAACAATAAACTTTGGAAATTGTTAATGTGTATGAATTGTACAACCAAAGGATCGGCTTACAACCACAAGTGTCAAAATGACAAGGAAAGTTGTTTAAATACACACAATTGATTTCACGAGTAACACAAAAATGATCTTGAATTAATGAACTAGTTCACAGCACCCAAGATAGTTTATTACATTCACTGTGTCATCCGGAGAGCGTGGAACTAAACGTAAATACACTGACAACTTTCCGTGGAGGGACCCTCCACTGGAGGGTACATATTCCTGTAGTGACAACTTTCCGGATGGAGGAGCGAATGAAAACGCATTTATCCCCTGATTGCATCCGTGTGTTACACATTTGAACATATACAGTGAATGCACGCATCGCTTCAAATAAAACATCATTCCAAAAATAAATGAATAAAACTTTAGAATACAAATCTCACTTTGATATATAATGACTTATTGATTATGGATGGACATACCAACAAAATATTAGGAATTGATATTCCAAACATTTAGAAATCCGTAGTAATTTGTCTACCGACAGCACACCATTTTTTATTGTCATTCCTCATTAGTTAGCAATCAGCCACAATTAGTTCAGTCACGAAAACAACAACACTTGTGAGACGTGTAACTGGTGGGTCTTGAACGTATAAGCAAACACACGAAAAGTTGCTATCTATTCTGAGTTTAACAGTTTAAGTTTTGATATTAACGATCACTATTTCGAAAGAAGGTTATGATGTAAGTATTATCATGTGGCTTCTTTCTGCTCCCTGATGCAGAGAAAACGTTGAAAACTGAGCAAAATTAATGTTCTGACACGAGGAGTTCAGAATATTTAATTTTCAACCGAGTGGTAAATGTTTTTTCAGGCACTAGATGCATAGGTTGTCACTCGAGGTCGCAGTCCGAGTGTGACAATACAAATCGTGTATCACTCAATAAAGGCGATGAAACTCGTCACTGAGTTGAGAAAATTAAACATTTCATTCACTTTATCACCTCAATATTAATCGACATAAATTCACATTTACATTTGTAAAACATCTCTAACACCTAACAGTACATAACATTACATTGCAGTACATCCCAAAATATTTTTCGTTTACAATAATTTTGCGGAGGTACAATTTTCACAATGGTGCATAGAAACATCGTGAAATACATGACGTCACAGTTGATTGTTACTTGCTTAACTGAACAACTCAGTGAAACTTTTTTTTTGGCTTCTGTATAGAAACCAATTTTGGTCACCCACCAACATTGAGATCGAGTATTCACTTTGCTTACAACCTTTATACCGTGACGCCATCCATCTTCATTTCAATTGGTCTTTTTCACTCGTTTGGTTAATTTTCCTTCATTGAAAATAAAGCCCGTAGGACACTCTAATTTGTTGCTGAACCAATATTTTATTGAGTTAATTGCGTTTAGGAAAGAAAACTATTTCAATTCATTCTACCAGTTTAGGGGGCACAAATTTCTGTCGAAAGTTTCACCAACTGAAGTGGTCTGTGAGCTCTTGCCTGAATTATTTGCGGGATATTGTGCAGACGTAAACTCAATCGTATTAAGAACGACCGATATTACGAAAACAGTAAACGATAACTTTTGTTCCATTTGTTGTGCGTATCGGTGCGCACTTGCTCACAACTTTTCAAAAGCTAATTTGTAAATGTGACTTCAGTTTCTTTTATAATTTTTTTATTGTGTGCTGCAATTGCATTTTTTTTTAATTAATTGGTCAAACAATTTTTATCATTTGTTTACAAAGAATTTAATGTTTATTTCGTTCCAAAGATGATAATAAATTGAATTGAATTGAATTTATGTATGCAGGGCGAGGGGGAAACAAAGTGAGAAAATGGAGTTTATGTCGAAACTAAAATTTGTGAAAGATCTACACAACTTCGGATTGGGACACGAAAATCATCTTTGGATAGTGATGGCATACTTCTCAAAATGGTCGGAAATCTCGATAAAACGTCATGTGTCTGAAAACATTTAACCAGCAATCGATTCTACTAGACGATCTAGATTCAGTGTTTCAGCAAAATGTCAGAAGGTAAAAATCAAGATTCTAATCTTTTGTTAAACGAAAATTATCTGATTTGACTTTTCCGCTAGTGTAACTATTTTCAATTGCTACAGAAAGCAAATCACTCCTTTTCTGACGAAATGCCCCTCTACTCTTACCACCTAACCATTATTATAATTTGAAATTGGCTTTTATCAGCAACCTAACAACTATTTATCATTTCAACTTATAAACGTGAAACGTGGTTTTCATAATACTGTAAATCGAGCATTAGGTGTCTTCAAATTAAAAATAAAGTTCAGTATAAACCCACACTAATGTCACGAAGTAGTGCTTTTTCAAAGCGCCATTCTCAGGTAAAATTCAATCTATGACCATTTTTAGTTAGTTTCATCTGCTTAGAACCTAGAAACATAATCTCAATGTTATCCCTCTAGCGAAAATTTGTTCATCTCGACATATCTGTTCTCGGCAAATAATAGTGCATGTTTAAAATAATGCTTTCTTGACGATTAATTAGGGCTATGTACCAGGCCTTTGGCTAATGTAAAATTAACGAAAATATCGGTTCCTAACTAGTGTTGAAATATTGAGAATTTCAAACGTCGTTGTCTGTAACTTATGCTAAAAGGCTTTTCACTTTGATTTTCCAAGTTGCCTCTTATGGCCAGTCCGAGCCTGTCTGAATAACAGCCTTTCCACTTTTTTACTTTTTACTTATAATTTAACAGCTTTAGGTTGCATTAATTTTTCAAACGGCAGGCACAGGCACAGTACATTTCTTTGTTTGAGGCCATTTCAACCAAATTTCAATGCATTCAATTTTTCATCTCCAATTTTCTATATATTTTCTATCTCAAGAAATATTTTAATCGATAACAATTTCGGGTCACGTATAATACGCCCAAATTCTCCAATTAAAACGTCCTGTTGTGTGCACTTTGAGATATATAATATGCAGCACAACATATATAAGTTTCTGTGAAAACACAGCTGCCTATTTAATCTGCAATATTTGTCTGCCGCATTACTGTCCATGTTCTAAATTTCGGACTAATATTTTGCGGTGACAATGTGAGGTAACAACCAACAAGATAGAATATTAATGAATGCTCGTTTTGGTATTTACCACCTTGACCACCTCAAGAAATGTCTGTACAATAAATGAACAACTGAATAAGAATGTCGAGATCAAGATTCAAATATTTAGAAGCCTAAAGAAATCTCGTCCAGTTCATTTCTAATTATGTCAAAATGGTAATACTTATCAAATTACGCTCGTCGACATTATATGGACAATTCCAGCTGCTAAGCTAACAAGTGGAAATTGATATTCACACACTTTAACAGGTTTTTCTCGGTTCCTAGAGCTTCCTAGAGCTCATGTTCGATAATGCTGTATAAAAATATTTGCGTTGCATGAAATAAACGAGCCATCAGAACAGTCGGAGCGTTTGCTGCGACTGAGCCCCGTACAAACCCGTATATCTATTGCGTACGTGACCCTAGTGCGTCTGTCACCCTACTTTGACCGTAAGCCTATGCGCCGGTTAAAGTAGTTAAAGTAAAATTATTATGGAATGTGTACATCTTAGAAATTGCGCATAGCGCAATTACGAAGCCCCGTACGACGTTCCTTTCAAATAAAAGAAAAATTTCAAATAGCCCTAAAATTTTAATTTATTGAGTATAAATACACATAGGGCCTAGTATCAGCCTCAGTCCGAGGATCCACATTTAATTTTTTTTTCAACTACATTCTATTCGGCCTTTGATTACCTTCCAAATGAAACAAAAAATACGAAAAACGGATGAAATTTGCTCGAGTTGTATGTAAAATACGCATAGGGCCCTAGTAGCGGCCTTAGTCCAAGGGCCCAAATTTAATTTTTTTTTCAACAACATTCTATTCGGCCTTTGATTACCTTCCAAATGACACAAAAATTACGAAAAACGAATGAAATTTACTCGAGTTCAATGTAAAATACACATAGGGCCCTAGTAGCTTTTCACTTCTAAGGCCCTAACTCACGGTCCACTCACCCGATTTTAAAAAACTTTTTTTTTCCTGGATTGGTATTGACAATATCTATCATTTGCCATCGTTTATTTTGCCATAAATATCACCAAAAGACCTTAAATCACTTAGGTGGCCCTAACTCACGAAGGGCTGACCCGAATATGCCCATCTTCGAACTTAGCCTCACTATTTTGACTATCTTTCAGGGAAATTTTTTTTTTGAAATCGGATTTGATTTACTCAAGATATCGACGTGACAGACAGACGGACAGACGGCCCAAATTTTTATTGCGGATTCGTCATCTATGAACATAGGCAAACACTTTGCCCTTACCGTCTGCTTCGAATTCCATCAATTACACACGGCATCGTAATCCTATAAGCCCCTTTGTACTTCGTACGGGGCTAAAAATGTTGTGTAATCTCTGATGTAACTGTCTGGGATCCAAAGATATGAAAGTTTTAAAATAATTTAATGTGGACGGCAAACAGTGGAAATTGCCATATATTGCTATTTTAATCAAAGACAAATACAATGGAATTCTATACAACTATTATTATAGCCTGAACAATACCGTTACAAGTTGATAGTGTTCCCAGAAATTCTGCCTTCATTGTTGTAATTTTGCGATAAAAACAGACCTAAGTCACTAGTAACTAGACAGCGATGTTGTGAGTACGATTGTCATTGTGCAGTAAGATAGAATGTACGCTTAAATACTTTTTTTACTAATCCGGAGAAACAGCATAAATAAATTGGAAGCAGAATCGGTAATGTATTTCCAAATTCTTACAACAGTACCGTGTTCACTGAGACTGGGGTTTCAGCTCGACAATTTCTATTTCCTATTAAGAAAGTGCGCAGAATCATCACATGTCCGGAGCGTTAGCGGAGGACTTGACGCAGTCTAACTTCCAAAAAAAGAACGAAGAAAATGTTTTGAGACGCGGCAACTATATATAGGCGAGAATTTAAGTTTCTTTCCTTTGGCCTGTATCACCACAGATCCTATTCTATCTTATTCGCGCTTCAAATACGAGCAAAACGAGCTATCACTCGACTATGTAGGTTTAAAATTGCCGGAGATACATCGTTTTGAAATTGGCACTTTTCATAGAAAATACACCAAATTGACTTTTTCCAAACAATCAAAATCTTTCAACTTACTCTGTATGTTTCTATCTATCTGTCTATCTATCTATCGACGGTCGATCTCGGAAACCAGTCAGCCAATCTCAATGAAATTTTGCAGGAACCTCATGGTGGGCATAAAAATGAAAATGTGATACGCCATTACCCCAGGAAAAACCAGAATTTTGTTTTATTGGCCTCGAAGTGGTTTCTGAGTGTGGTTTTCGAGGGTCGGGAACGCGTTTTCGGCTGTAGCTTAGCTGTATTGAAACCTACAGAGGCGTGCGATCCATCAAATGAAAGGTATTCGTAACACGATTCGAACAAAAAAATAATTAAAAAAATCGGGGCAGATTCGTTTGAGCTAGAGTGATTAGAGTGACCAAATTTTGAGCTACTCGAGCGTAGGATGAAAGGACTAATATTTTTGCGATTATGAGAGATAGAGAGTTACTTTCTTCGGCAAAGTCTCAGAGTTTTACGAGTAGAACAGAGGGGCATATGTGAAAAATGTCGAAAGTTGGAAATGGGTGGGTCAATTATGTTTTTAGAGGTATTTCTTGAATGGTGGCAGATAGAGTGACTTTCTTCGGCAAAGTCTCAGAGTTTTACGAGTAGAAAAGAGGGGCATTTGTGAAAAATGTCGAAAGTTGGAAATGGGTGGGTCAATTGGGGTTTTGGAGATATTTCATGAATGGTGGCAGATAGAGAATTACTTTCTTCGTCAAATTTTCGAATTTCGTCAAATTTTCGATTTTTGTCTTTTCGAATTTTGTTAAATTTCGTCAAATTTTCGAATTTCGTCAAATTTTCGAATTTCGTAAAATTTGCGATTTTCGTTAAATTTTCGAATTTCGTCAAATTTTCAAATTTCGTCAAATTTTCGAATTTCGTCAAATTTTCGAATTTCATCAAATTTTCGAATTTCATCAAATTTTCGAATTTCTGTTATAAACTGTTATAAAAAGCAGTGTTCTAAAACTTCTAAAACGACTGATATCCCAACAAAAATCTCTTCGAGAAAAGTGTGACGCAGTCTTTGAAGTACAATTTCTAAAATTAATGATATCGCTAGAGTTGACGCTTTCAGCTTCGTTACGCAAAAATTAAATTTTACACCCAACTTTAGTTCAAACAAGCTGGCTTAGTTTTTCTCATCATCTGCCAAATAACATTTACCAAAAAAAAATTTGACTGGAAACAACCAAAATTTTACCAAAAAAATCTGCGTCACATGTGGCGGATAAATTTTCTTGCTGGTCTGTTCCTGAAAAACTAAAATTGGGTGTAAAATTTAATTTTTGCGTAACGAAGCTGAAAGCGTCAACTCTAGCGATATCATTAATTTTAGAAATTGTACTTCAAAGACTGCGTCACACTTTTCTCGAAGAGATTTTTGTTGGGATTACCATTTTCGACGAGACATATTGTTCACAATTTAGACGCTAGACTTCTTTCGACCCAAGTATTTTCATTAGATTGATAAAAATTCTTCTGCTCCATTTTCACCAACATTTTTCATTAGTCAGGACTTATTGTGTTCGCTCTCGTGACGGGAGAACCAAAAACTTGCTCAAAAAAAAAAAAAAAAAAAATTCACCTTCAACCATCACAATTTTAGATTGATCAGAGTTTTAATAGTCATCGATGTTCCCCATAGAGTAACACTCGAGAGGTGTCAAGGTGACACTGTCGTTAATTGAACATGTCTGGTTTCCCTTACATTTTTGTGGTTTCCTTGATCGACAGCGCCACCAAGCCACCTCTCGAGTTTAACTCTATGACGTTGCCCGTCAATAAAGTTGTTCACAGTATATGATATCTTGGCGCAAAATTTGAATTTGACTTTTAAAACTCTAAAAAATCTCAAATTTGTTCTGATGAACTAAAAAACCCACTGTAACAACACAAATAGAAAAACAACTGCAATGTACCATATCCCTGGATGTATTATTTTCTTTGACTGCCTGCACCAACCGACCCATCACTTCCGAAGTATTATAGAGATGACAAATTATTTGTCCATATTTTGAAATAGATGAGACTTTCTGAATGTTAACTATACCTCACCATCCTGTTCTTTTTATCTTTAGATATCATTGTATCCGTTGGCTCCAGTTGATGGAACTACCAAAAATCAAATTAATAATTTAGATATCAAATATCACGTAGCACGAACGAATAATTACCTCTACTTATAATGCCCAATGTACGTGCATCACCGCAAGAAAATCTACATCAAACTCTATGTCCACCATAGTGGAAGTAGTGTGGAAGAAATGTTCAATGTGGTACTAATAAACGTTACACTTGACATTATTTTTTGCACAGTCATTTCAATTGGAATATCGCGTGCATTAGGAAATTTTGATTACACGAATAACTTGCAAGGCATGTGTACTATAATAATAGTCGAAACCACCCAGTCATGTCCTCTCTTCGGTGAGGAATTTCATGTGAGTGCCGTATTCATTACATGTTTTAGGATGGTCGTTAGTGGCTTAGTGGTAATCAAAGTAGTGGCTTTATTAGGTTGGGAAGATTATTTTAATATTAAATTCTTTAAACGAACGGACCATTTATCATTTTCCACCGTTTCGTATACTTCGAAAAGTCTATCGGTGAACACCGAGTGTAAAGCAAATTCACTAAACTGAGGCCAATTAAAAATTGATAGCTATTCATTAACGAGCATACATTGAACATTATTGTGTCCATTAAATAATCATGGATCAAGGAATTCTCTATGTAAATCCTTGCAGCAGTGTCAATTTACATTAAAAATGTATGTAACTTACATATTCCGTGTATATAATGGTCACAATATAAATTGATAGACATTGTTGCAGGAGGATAAGCGTTTCGGTTTGTTTAAACAGAGTCGTAGCTAGAGTATACTTGTAGGGTGAGCTTGAGTAATATTTAGGAAAGTGGTGTTCCCAATCCCATTCGAATTAAAATTCAAACGCCCACACCTCTAAGTCAGTTAATTTTGATGTCTTGGTGGCAGTTTCAATGGAAATTGCATTTTGATTATTCCTCATTCATTCGAATTCGAAATACTATTCCGTCTTGTTTCTCGTCCAGTCAGAAGGTTCAAGAATTGTTGGGATTTGCGCTGATTTCAGGACTCTTTGAAGCAGATCGTTTACTGCTGCATGTCGAGATATCGTGCCCTTCGCTTTCGAACATGAGGAACTTCCTGTCTGCGCCCCAGGAAAAACTCATTTTTAAATATTTTTTTTTCTATTGTAATCAATTCTGTTGAATCCTGAACGTAGAGTGTTTTCACTCTACAATTAAAAATAATCAAAGGGTGCAATTAAATTAAAATTGGTCAAGTAGCCTAGCATTGGCCTATAAATACGGTGTATTGTACCGAAATAAATCGGAACAAATACAGAGCTTGAACGGGCAACATGCCCTAAATGATGTGTTTGTTTCTCAATAGTAGTCCTACTGGCGCTTTTGAGCTGGGGAGAATATCCCACCAGTATAGCAGTAGAACTAGTAGAGTGACCGGAGCAGAATTTATGCAATTGGCTGGTAGCCTTTTGCCTCTGAATACAACAAATTCTTTGGATCATTTCAAGTACAACCTTTGGTCAAGGTTACCAACAACAAAATATCAAAGTTTAAATACGATCCATCCCACTGATGAAAGCTCACTCCAAAGCATTGTTGAATGAATACACCAACCCAATGGTAAGACGATTCTGTTTTGACTAACGTTTTAATCGCGACAATTAACCTTCATAGACGATTAATGTAAGCGCTGGTCAAATTATTACCGAATTTAAAATAATAATTCTTCACACAGATCACTTGAGAAACTATCGAAACCAAAACTCGTTTTTCTTCTTCTGATGAGAGCGATGACGTCGACCTCGACATTACAATGTGTGTTGGATATTTTTATTAATATTACGATTTCAGTTTTTGATTTGATTTGGACATATCACCAGTGAATTTGTCGGTAATGTCGCAATTTCGCGGATTGAAAATTGAGAGAAAACATAAATTAGAGTCCGTGTCCATTTCATGGAAACAGGGCTCATTGTGCGGATTTGGTGGTAATAAGACTCACATCTACAAAGTTTACGTATACACGTTCGAAAACGATGCCAATATTCTCCTCTTCTGTCAAGACACCATGTCACCACCATATACAATGAAAATTTCGGACAAGTGAGTGACTGACCTATTGAGTGTGTTCAGTTCAGAATTAATCATGATCACCAATTTTAAGGCTACAGTGTGGATTCCAAAATGGTGAAATGTTTCTCGTACTACATGATAAGTCCAGAACGCCATATCAATTTCGGTTTGTCGAAAATAAGAACACGCTCACTGAATGGGCCATGTATGCAGCAAAACAAATAAAAGACCACGCAGGATACGATTTTTCTTGGGTTACCGGCGATTACTTAAGAGAGTGTTAAATGTATGGGAAATATCGGTTACATTATAGTGAAAAGTTTCTCTCGAATTCTCTACGACTTTGTATAGGAAAATAAAGGACGCAGTGTGAAGGTGTTGGAAAATGCAATTGGTATAATTCTACGTGCTAATTCAGGGAAGTAGGCTAAATGATTATAAGTACTTTTCAATAAATAGCCGAAAAGTCGTGTTTTATTGGCGGTCTAGATATTCTAAATATTCACAACTGCAACTAGAAGAATATGACGTCATTTATGAATGTCCCGTAGACAATATTTTGGTCCACCGAAACTCTGTCACATCGTTCTGTATTTCGGTTCATGTAACTGCATGGCAATAACTTATTGTTTGAAACACCTTTTATCCTTCTTGTTAAAATGGAATTACGACACACTGGTCCCAAAAGTCATGAAATCATCGTATTTTTACCGCTTTCATTTCGAGTTTGTAATGAAAATTACTGAAAAATGAGGAAAAAATCGAAAACTTTGCTCAAGTTGTGGTGAGAACAATAACGTTTCCCTGATTAAAAAGTTGCTGGACCCTTAATGCTCATACTGCCATCAACCAATGTTGCAATGGTACTCACAACATCGTTCAATCTACCAACTCGACCGATTGGATGTAATTTTCCGTATGCCTCCATCACTGCACTCTGCGGGGGTTTGTGTCGATAGCAGCTGGATTCACTGAATTCACTCGAACTCCTTTGCCAGCCAATTCCAGAGCTACACAACGTGTAAATTGACCCAAGGCCGCCTTTGATATGCAGTAAGCTAATAGGTTTTCGGATTGTCGCAGACCAGCAACGCTTGACACATTAACGATATTTCCTTTCGTAGCAATTAAATGTGGAATGACCGTTTGAGTTAGTACTGATGTACCAGTACCACGCACATTCGTTCCCATAATCGAGTCAAGGTCCGCTACTTTAGTGGTCTCTATTAAACAGAGAATCACAAAGCCAGCATTGTTGATCAAAATATCCAAATGGTGGAATTTGTCAATTGTCTCGTTAATGATACGTTCCGTCAATAGAAATGTCTGCTAGTATGACGAGAGGCTGACGGTAGAGCTCGTCTCCTTAATTTTTTCGATCACTTTTTGAAAATTTGATGGCAAATTTTTCTTTTACATTTGTTTCTTAGATTGACCGAAAATTACTAACCTGAACTTTCGCCTGTAATTAAGATCACCTTGTCGACATACTAAAGTTCGGAGAACTAATTTGAAATCTTTTTTAGTTAACACTCTTCTGTTGCACAGACCAGACTATAATGAATTCTATGACAACAAAAAGTTAGCAAATGAAATTTCAACCATACGAATCAACAGATACATTCTACATCTACCATCCACTGTTACCGAGGGGTACATAAATCCAGAGATATAGTAACTGAAATGGATTAATGTGAAGAATAGCTGAAAGTTGTGAATATCCGTCCCCTTCACATAAATCTTGTGTTGACCTGTTACAGATGGCTGCCATATGTTATCGACAACGACAGCAAGAATAGTTGAGATGTTCAAAACAAATGAAGTAAAAGATTTATGAAATCAATCTCTGAAATCTTCAATCAAATGAAGTAATACTTTGAATAGTAAAGCTGTTAACATACTTGACGTCTGTCGTGAGAGGTTAGTATTTAGAAGAAAAAAAATTAATACAAGACTCTTCCCGGTCACATACCCCTCTGATGAATTTTATTTATAATGCAAATGATGTAACGATGTGATGTTGTTGTGGCTATATGTTAAACCTGTCTTGTTTTGTCAATATTAACCGGAAATGATGAGTGTATTATGTTCGACATACCTAGTATTTTGTGATAGAATTAGCCGCATTCTGAATTGACAATAAAACATATTTATCTAGCAGCGAACAATTCAATCAGAATAGAACGAACAAATCACCTGGAACGATTGACAGCGTTGTATATTGTACCAAAAAAGATGTTTCATGTTTCTTAAGCTATACTTTAGTAACTTTCTTACGGACTTAAGCTAGCCTTTAACTCAGTAAGAAAGTTACTTCGGCATGTTAAAACATAGCATGTTTGGTATCGCTGGAAAGAGGAGACTTTAGGCTAACTCAGCAATACAAGCAAAAAAATGACCCAGGTCTCAAACAAAGAAGAATTTGTCTATCTCAAAATTTTGCCATGCACTCGATTTTAATACCCTTGACTGGAAGTCAGGGTCTTACATCAGAAAATACCGAAAAATGTGGGTAACAAAAAAGTTCACTGTGATTGAAATGTATGAAATGGTATGAAAAACGTTAAATGTGGGTAACAAAAAATCGTTGAGGGCACGATAACTTGAGTAATTTTCAACCAATTTGGATGATTCTTTTTTTTAAATTTGTGGAAGTAAAATACCGAGGCTAAGTTCGAAGATGGGCTATGTGGGACGAAGGATCTGGAAGCTATCCCAGAAAAACAGGATTTTACACTGTTGATTATAGCCTCAATCGAAAAAGATTAGTTTGATGAAATTTGATTTTGTTGCGTAGTGTGTGTAAATCGTATAAGTATGTTTTCGATAATGTGCATGAAACAAGTAGAAAGAAAAATTTCGGCACTACATGCCCAGCCTCTAACCGGTAAACATCTCTTGTTAGTGAACTGCTAACAATTTGATAGTTGACTATCAACTTGACAGTTGACTAACAATTTGATAGTTGACTAACAAATTTAATGCGTCTACTACCAAAGAAAGATGTTTTTTTACTCAAGGTCTTACGGCAGAAAAATGTCATGAGCACAGTATGATTGAAAAGTGTAGGAAATTTTATGAAAAACGTTAAATGTAACCATCATTCTTTGTAGGCAATATAAGATATAAGTCATTCTCAACAAATTTCTGAATATTTTATTTAAATTCATTATTCCAACAATCAAACAAAATATGTTACAACTCCCATACGAGTGTGAAGTTTGCGGCCAGAGCGAAGCGAGGGCCGTAATTCTCACGAGTCGTAATAATTTTATGGGATATTATATTCAACCAATAGAAAAATTCAATTTTACCGATAAAAATAATAAAATACCGATAGAAATGTGGTACATGTCGCTGGCACCTCTTCAGTAAATCAGTAAAAAGTAACAAAAAAATTGTCTTTCGTTCACTCTTTGTCGATTTTGGAAATATAAAGCAAAGGCGGGTCGTTCCTAGCGAATTCATCCTTTTACAAAATGTAACTTGAAAGACGTTTTGTTCGTTCCAAGGGAATTCATCCTTCTACAAAATGTAATGAGAAGGCGTTCTGTTCGTTCCTAGGGAATTCATCCTTTTACAAAATGTAACTTAAAGACGTTTTGTCGTTTTCTGAATCGACAAAAGTGAAGAAACGAAAAAAAAAATTAATTAATTTATCGGTCCTTTATTACCATCCACATTTTATTCACGAGTGACGGTTTTGTAAAATACCGGGGACTTCCTTTTTGTACAAAACTGTAAGAGAAGAACATCTATCGTTTTTTTTTTAATTTTTACCAAAGTGAAAGAGTCCTCTCATCGTTCCACATTTGTAAAACTTCGCATCTACTCTGATTAAATATGACAAAATGGCAATCAAACAGAATAATAGATAGCTCATACGAGTGGGAAGTTTGCGGCCAGAGCGAAGCGAGGGCCGTAATTCAAACGAGTCGCATTTCATTTACGATTTGTGGTTGATTGAAAATCTTGCTGCAAATTTATAAGAAAAATGAGAACTCAAAGATCATTCGGTCTTCGAAGGTTTATTTGAAAAACTTTTTCTGTCAAATTTCGTTGTAATGTTTACAGTAATCGATATATTAAATGTAGGCATTTGTATCAGTGATGCTTCGGAAGTTGAACAATGAAATTGGTCAAAAATATATTGAAAAAATTGTCAGTCAAGGGACTTGACCCGCCCAAAAGGTGGGACCTAGTATTATGTGATTCTTAATCACGGGGCTGCCCTCTACTAATGTCAATAAAAAAATCATGTGCATCATCAGGTCCCTCGACTAACTTATTTTCTCAGTAAATTTTTTTAATTGAAACAAAAATATCATAAAATGGTCTTAATCAAAGCGGCTTTCTGCCTTGCTTTGGCATAAATTGTTCATTCCTTTTATTTTATTCAAAACAAATTTTCAGAATAAACAAAAGGGAACTTATTCTTACATTTTCAAATAAGCGATGCTTAAGTCCTAATGTCTTGAATAAAAATGATTTTTTTTATTATTATAAAAATATTTTACGACAAACGCGTTATAACCGTAGGGCGACAGCAACGCCATCTGTTATCATTCCTCTGGAAGCGAAATCAGCGTATTCTACAATCGTTATGATTTAGTGACTGTTGTTTGCATTGAGGCTGCTCGACTAACTTGTGTTAGTGTTGATTGGGTAAGAAAACAAAGAATTTTGATATATTTGCCGAAAATTAATTTACTCTAAATGTTTAATGGAACGACAAAGACGTCACATCAAAATCTATATTCAATATTCTATCTATGCAATTAAAATCCATAACGTCACCTATGGCATACCAACAACGCACCACACGTAAACTGTATATCTGCCTGCCACACTTATTAACTCATTCAATATTAACACAAGACAGAATATTGCATTCTGTTTAATTTAATAGTTGGGAAAATAAGTTCCACATACTGCACTGTATACTTCTAGAGGAGCCAGGATATTACAATAATCTGAAGTGATTGGCTATTAGAAATATTCGATAATGGGATGCATTGTCTCGACATCGCAATTTCTGTAACATACGTTTTGATGCGAACTTTTTGAAGTAAGCTTCGCTTCGTACAATAAATATTTCATTTAACACTAGGGCGTAAAAATTCATTTCGATTGTGTAAATGTGTTATGAGGATCACTGTTTCCGTACGAAAAACGTCTTCTGCAACACACAATTGCAGTACAACCATATTATTGCCATGAAAGACTGGTGCGATAAAGGATTTCATATAGTTTTTCTCGCACTACTGCTAACGTATTTTTATGGAAATACTAAGTTTGTTTTCAACGATTTTGACATCAAAGTACCTGCAATGCAGGTATTGCATTCAAACAGTTCTTTGTTTACGACTGTGTGTTACTCATTAGCATTAATTCATCGTCTTGCTCAACAGAAACATTGTTCTACAACTAAACATATTGTGCTGGGTTAATCCAATGGTTAAACACATCGTCAAAACGTGATTACTAAAGATTTGCACATGAACACCGCCTTACAAGAAATATGATTTCTATCTCAAAAGCATATACAGCTAGAACTGTAAAGGATATGTGTCATTTGTGGTGTAAAGTTCCCGTACTTAGAATAACATTGTCAATTGTTGGTAAACATTTCGTATCAATTTTTTTTTCTAAACTAGTTTACCTCACTTGACTTCCGAACCACACCTCGAAGTATGTTAAGGATGTTAAGCCATGACTAGACATTATGCACACAAATTCATCGCATTTGGGATGTAGAGTCGGGTTCCTTGTGTCATTGCTTTCGATTTACGTTTTTCGAGTTTTTCACTTGTCATACATGATTGTGGAACAAACTTTCTTTTTCGAAAATCGACTTTTTCAGTACATTTTTGACGAACGGAGCCATTTCTTCTGACATTCTGGACTATTACGTGATAGGAGTCATTTAGTGTAAACAACGTCACGGTGGGGCTGAACCAAATTTAAATAAAAATGTCAATTTTTTTTTCATGAAATGTTAGCATGGGTTCAACGAGCCGTTTTTCAGAAAGTACTTTTGAACTGTTTGTAGACTGACTCATGCATGTGTAGGACGTTTTTTTTTGATATTTTAAGCTAACGTAAGTATAGCCAGTCCTCTCAGCTTTCGATTGATACCATACTTGCCATATAAGTTTGGACAAATTATCAGCTACTGTCCCTACTGTGTTGTATAAAAAATGAGTGATTTTTGGAGCAAATTTTTTTTTTAGTTTTTTTTTTTTAATTAATTAACAGAAATAAGAATTAAGAATTTAACAGAATAACAAAAAAAGGCTTTTCTTCAATTGTACAAAATAAAAATGTCTCTAACTCTTCATTTTTTATACCGTGGTTACAGTAGTGACTGGTGATTGCAACTACCTAAATTATGAAGTTTGAGTGAACTTTAGAACGAGACGGGTATCGAACATTTTACATTTTACAAAAATTGGAGAAAAAGGATAAATTTCACTTCTTTTTTACAAAAATTCATGAAATTCGGTCCAACTTTACTGAAGATATTGGCAAAAAACACCACGTTCACTGTACGGCCAAGTAGCCGGATATGAGCTCACTCCAAGGGACCTAGCTCACGCTCCGGTCAACCAAATTTCATAAACTAATTTTTCCCTGATTAAATCCATTTACGTTTAATAGAGCATGAAATCCTCTACCAATATCGCCATTCAAAGAGTTTCAAACTCTCTTCATCTTGGACATATCACGATTTAAAAATGTCGAAATTTCGACTTTAGCTGGCTGTGGCTACGTGGTCAGGTTTTCGAGGGAAGCCATTTTAACACGAATTAGCTTAGAATTAGTCCCCCTATCCGTTGCGATAACAATCTGTATTCAAATTGACTCGTCGGTCCCGTACGGCCATGAGTGCCGTTTCTCCGAAAAGGCTGGATGGATCCGCGAACTGAATGTGGTTCCTTATAGTACCCGAGTCCCTCAATAAGAACATGAAAAAGATCAGAGGTGGTATCGCGACTCTATTTAAGTTTTGTTCAACCCCACCGTGCCAGTACTTCGTACGGGGCTAAAAACTTGACTTGGGTTAATGTGTCTCTATCCCGATCAATTTACACAATCAACCTCGTATCATTTGGTAGAATGTCTCTAAATTTATCTTATGAATATTTGTGGTTTATATATTCGATTTTGACTTTCAGTTCAGCCTCGAACAAGATGAGGTGTAACAAATTGAATCTTTTGTTAACGGTTTTTCAGAGGTAATATGCTTTGCGAAAAATAAAGGAAGCTTGAGTTATTTAAAGGAATCTACCGCTTATATTATACGGCGCAGGTAAATTCTCTACAAGAGGAAATTTGTTTGAGAGTTTCACATTTCAAAAGACTGTTCAATCTCTGCATTGTGTTGCATGTCAGTTTTAGTTCCATAAATGACGTATAACTACCAGTCAGATCTGGGCAAAGTTTCCTACGAAATTTCATGAATGGAAAAGTTTCAGCAAAATTTCGATTTTATTCAGTGGGATGATGCCACCGCTATGTTACGGTAAATACTAAAGTTTTATTGAGATACTTACGAAGAATTTGTGATTGTGTGAAAGAAAAACGTTTGAAATTCGTTGCAATAATCGAAGAGAATTCAACGAATAAAAAATGACGAAGTCGAATGTTCAGTTTTTTCAGCAATCCACTTGTTTCGAAGAAAACAAGCAGCGAGAGTTTCCATCTTAATTTGTATTAAATAAAGACAACATTGCCAAATCGTAAAAGTTTGCGGAGACGTATAATCACCATGGATTGAAATAAATACATACTGCCACAGACCTAGAGAAACTACTCAGATTTGTAGCACTTGGACGGTCCAACCGGAACACTTACTTTGAAGAAGAAAACGATAAGTTATGCCGGGCTTTGTTTGTGACATATTAAATTCACTCGAAAACTTTAGTTTTCTTCACCAGTTAACCTGTCGCAGACGGAAAGCATATTAACAGTTTTACTATACAAACTATTAATTCATTTGATCGAAAATTTACAGAGATGATTTCAGAAATCTTTTACTTCATTTGTTTTGAACATGCTTTTTGCTATATAAGACCTTATCAGTCAGAGCTTGTCGTTTATTCTTGCTGTCGTTGTCGATAACAGATGACAGCTGTCTGTAACAGGTTAAGTAAATAAATAGCTCTGACAAACGCCTCAGCAAATTATTTTCAACTTAGCGACGAAATGTAAAATTTTTGTTGGCTTTTACGTTGTCATAATAGCAACTCGGTGTAAATAGTTATTACTACAAGGGACACAAAGCTAAAAAGTAGACGATTCGACCTGCATGCATGAGAATGAAATTGTAGGCATACGGTCTCGAGTCACAATTTACACAGCTCGTCCCTAAAAAAGTATTTATGCAACTCAGCATCATCATGTTCGAAACCTGCGAACTTTAGATGCTTCTGTTGCATAAAACGAATGTCGGTGCAAAGTATTGTGAGACTCGACCTTTGCACTCGATGTCATAAATAACAATTATCACTCTGTGGTATAATAACCTACGGCAATAGGTTTAAAAGTTAACGATTAATTGATTCTAACAACAACATTGTCCGAATTGACAGCTTCAAATATTTTACTACTGCCAATCATTTAATTTACTTTCCTCTTACAGGACAATTAGTCAATTAATTTCATAGTTATGAGGATAACCTTTAACCTGTCAAGCCGAATGTTGATATAAGTTCGTCAAAAAGATCGAAATTTTTTTCAAAACTTCCGTAAAGAAAGTTGTTTTCTATAACAATTCCTTTTTAGCTTATTATTATTTATGATGTGTTATTAGTATAGGATGTCAATATCAACTAACTTTTCTCATTCAGTATCTCCATTATCAAATGCCTTGTATCGAAGTAGATACTACATTTAGTTGAATGATTTGCGTTGAATTAAGGAAAAAGGTTTCAACACAATATTCTCGCATCTAAGGCTCACCGACAGGGAAAGGTCTTTGTTCCTAACTTATGCTTAAAGGATTTTTAAGCGAATTCGATTCCAGAACTCAGAGCAGATATGATAGTGTCCTATACAAGTAGGTAAGTAAATTTTCGAGTCTATGTATAAGCTTACACATTTGAATTTGTCGTTGTTTGTACGGCATAATCGAAAATGAATTATACAACAAAAAATCGCGCAAAATTCCAATTAAAATTGAATATGTCGTGACAAACTGACGGTCTGAAATTTATATATATTCATATAACCAGTAGGTAGCTATAAAATGTGTCCGAGAGAGCGTAGTCCTTTTTTTTAAAATAATCCCTCTCGGCAAATACAGCGTAAACATTGGAATGTAATCAAACTGATTTAAAAATATTTGTACGCCACAGTTCATAGCTAATTTTCAATCCCAGTTGATACTGACAAAATACTAGCAACGTTAAAAACACATATTAATAATTCCAAAAACAATTCGTCCTGTTGTGAAATACCATAAGCGCGCATAAAACAATAGACTGCAATTTTATAGTCAACATTGGGTCAGTTGTGTAATAAATCACACAGACCCATTTTCAATATTATTATCCTCGTTAAACCTCAATTACACCCAATTTACACAGTCAATTTGATTATTGAATTTATAGTCGAGGTAATAGTCAAAACAAATTAAAAAAAATATTTGATTTATATGTAAATAAATGGGGGGTGGTAACAGTCAAACAATTGACAATTTTTCATGGATTTCCGGTGATTAATATCGTTTTTCTGAAGAGGCTATATTGTCATTGATTATGTCAAACGAATTCAAATATATGTCAAAATGAAAATGAGTATACATATGAGGATCCCCGACAATTTTTTCTGAAGGCAATGTACTTCAAGCCAAAGTGCTTCTAATTGCCCTATTTTCTATATTTTTTTTTTTTTATTTTTTACAGTGTCAAAATTTCTTTGATACACTGTCCAGTTTCAAGGTTCAAAACTCCAGATCAACTCAACATTGTTTTATCAGATGTCGAAGACTAGGTATAATGACATTTTCCTTTAAGCATTATCATAGAAAAGCATTTGTAGAAGTTTGACTACAACAGGAACAACCTCATTTACATAATCATTAAAAATGAAATGCTTCTTCATTTTTAGGTCTTTTTTCCATAGGAAAAAAAGACCTATTGTGGGCACTTCATCTGTCCGTCCGTCCGTCTGTCCGTCCGTCCGTCTGTCCGTCCGTCCGTCCGTCTGTCCGTCCGTCCGTCCGTCCGTCCGTCTGTCCGTCCGTCCGTCCGTCTGTCCGTCCGTCTGTCCGTCCGTCCGTCCGTCTGTCCGTCCGTCCGTCCGTCCGTCCGTCCGTCCGTCTGTCCGTCCGTCCGTCCGTCCGTCCGTCTGTCCGTCTGTCCGTCCGTCCGTCCGTCTGTGTCACAAATAAAATGTGATTGATAAAAGTTAAAATTGCAATGCTACTATGAACAAACCAACACCAGGCAAATCAATTATTATTTGTTATCTGGTAACCAATCGCTCATAGCAGACATTGCAATTTGAAAGCGTGGTAGTTGTTGGTTGTTGGACCCCCAAAATATTTAGCAGCAGAGATGTGTACCGTTTGAGAGCTACGCACCGAATGACGAAATTATTCTGCCTGCTTGCCTATTTATAACTGAAATATTTGGTAGTTGACTACCACGTTGGTAAATTGCAATGCTACTATGAGCAAACCAACACCAGGCAAATCAATTATTATTTGTTATCTGGTAACCAATCGCTCATAGCAGACATAGCAATTTGAAAGTTTGGTAGTTGTTGGTAGTTGGACCCCCAAAATATTTAGCAGCAAAGATGTTTCTTCCTCGAAAGATGCACACCGACTGATGAAATTATTCTGCCTGCTGGTCTATTTGTAAATCGAGTATTTGGTAGTTGACTATCAAAGTGGTAGTTGCTAACCAAAGTAGTAGTTGACTACCAAAGTGGTAGATGACTTAACTACCAAAGTGGTAGTTGACTACCAAAGTGGTAGTTGACTACCAAAGTGGTAGTTGACTACCAAAGTGACTACCAAATTATTCTGCCTGCTGGTCTATTTGTAAATCGAGTATTTGGTAGTTGACTATCAAAGTGGTAGTTGCTAACCAAAGTAGTAGTTGACTATCAAAGTGGTAGTTGCTAACCAAAGTGGTAGTTGACTACCAAAGTGGTAGTTGACTACCAAAGTGGTAGTTGACTACCAAAGTGGTAGTTGACTACCAAAGTGGTAGTTGACTACCAAAGTGGTAGTTGACTACCAAAGTGGTAGTTGACTACCAAAGTGGTAGTTGACTACCAAAGTGGTAGTTGACTACCAAAGTGGTAGTTGACTACCAAAGTGGTAGTTGACTACCAAAGTGGTAGTTGACTACCAAAGTGGTAGTTGACTACCAAAGTGATAGTTGACTACCAAAGTGATAGTTGACTACCAAAGTGGTAGTTGACTACCAAAGTGGTAGTTGACTACCAAAGTTGTAGTTGACTACTAAAGTGGTAGTTGACTACCAAACTCATACGGAGGTTGTAGAGATGTTTAATGTTTGAAAGCTGCACACCGACTGATGATATTAATCGGCTCGCTTGCTTATTTATAAATCGAAAATTTGGTAGTTGAATACCGAAGTGGTACTTGAATGAATACCAAGCTGGCAATAAACAGAAATCATACTTAATGCTCTTAATCTATACTTAATGCGAGACCCGACCTATTTTCATAATTTATTGCTCGAAAGTAGTGACATTTAGTCTTTAGGAAAGTTTCGATTAGGGATAGGTGGTTGGGAACGATGGTGAGATTCAAAAACGATGGTGAGATTCAAAAAGAAAAAGAAAAAAGACTCACTAGGCGTTAGGCGGTACTATTCTTGTTTAATAATTGGATACGTGGTTTCATTTTTTGATAATTTATTTTTTCCTTAATTTCACTCAATTGCTCATTGCCTGCCACGTCTGGTTTTCGGCAGTAACACATTGACATACTAATTTTCGATGCGAAATACTACAAATAGTTACATGAATGCAACCATATTGACATTGTAATTGCACTTTTCATTCAAAAGAAATAGTGAAAATGTAAGACCTCACCTATCTCATTCATATTCTCACATGTACGTTGCTATAGTCTCATGTTTGTCTTTCGTACCATCCATTCTAAAAAATTGAACAATGAACAAGCATGAATGTAGTTGTAATGCACCTGTACTTGGGATTTTCCAGCGCACCAATTACACTGAGTGAACTTGATTTTTTAGACCCGTACGAAGTACTGAGGTCTTATGCGTTTACGCATACGTCCGTAACACGTCGAATTGGACTCCCTGAGTAAGGGGAAACCTATTGTGGTTGTCTAGAGATGCCAAATCAGTGAAAAAAAATGTCCGTCTGTCCGTCTGTCCGTCTGCACGATAACTTGAGTAAAACGCATCCGATTTTGAAAATTCTTTTTTTTCCCGTTTGGTAATGTCAAAAGACAGGCTAAGTTCGAAGATGAGTGATTTTGCCCAATAAGTGCTTATTGCTGTGGCCCAATAAGTGCTATACGGTTTTTCGAAGATATCTCCGGACATTCAAACGTTACACTTGTAAGTGATACGTCAAATAAAAGGTATTTACAATACCGATCGACAAAAAAAAGTTTATGGAAATCGGATGACCGACTCGTGAGTTAGACCCATTGGTGTGAAACAGGGACAGGGCGGCAAGCAGTTTTTGCTTGTAGGTCGGCCACATTTCAACATATTTCGTCTGTTTTAGCTTTATTAGATAGGTATTGACCGTACCAATCAGGGAAAAAAAAGTTTTTGAAATTATGTTCTCCAGAGCGTGAGCTAGGTCTCTTGGAGTGAGCTCTTATCTGGCTACTCGGCCGTACAGTGAACGTGGAGTATTTTGTCAATATCTCGAGTAAATTTTGACCGAATTTCATGAATTTTTTTTTGTTTTAAAGGTATTAACGAATGTAAAGCGTCGGTAAAATTTCCGGTCTCCTAACAAAATGGCTGCCGGTGGCCATATTGGATTTTAATAAAAGTGATATATATTGGGAAAAATGATGCTTAGAGAGTTTCTGTTAACATGGAAATAATTTGTTATGTGTGTGGGGTGTTTCAGGCATTCCATATATGGACATCTATATATATCTATATTTACCTATATTGAGCTATATACAGGCATATATATATATAATATATATATATATAATAGCATATTCATCTGTGAAATGTTTATTTATAGGAAAATATAGGTAAATATAGCGGTATATAGCTGTTTAAATAGGAATTTATGAAAGTTGACTTCGTACGGGGCTGTCTATATTGCCTCCGGCAATTTATTTGTATATGCTAACAAGGCAAAGAAAGATAATGTAAGTGATTTTAAAGGGCGAATAGCTTTTCAGTAGAGAATGAAGTGAAAGAAATGAAGAGTTTCACAGTAAAGGCTTTTGATACGAATAGGTGTTTCGTACGGGTCGGCGTTAGCTATGTTTTTTTCTTTACATTGAGGTTAACACAGTCCTTGTCCTATTTCTCTTGTAAACGTAGACGCAGGCATCCCGATCAAGTGATTGGAGAAAGGTTCATCGGTTCACATACCTATGAGCGTGGGGTGACACACTTCTTGGATTAAATGGAATAAATCGAAGAAGTGTGTTTCACCTCGCTTTTGAGCTATTTTGCGATGTCTTGTCTTGTTCTCCTCGGATCAACATTTAGTGTGATAATAAAAATGCTCCTAAAAATCAAGCATTTGCTCAGTGTTCAAGGTATTTTGGTAATTTTATTTCAGAATTTCTTGGAATTTTCTTCATAAACAAAATTTCCAAATATCAGTCATGTGAGCTTATAGTTGTTACAGAGTCCAACCGACCTGTTTTCTTATTCTTCCAAACCTATCAGAAGCTCGTTTCTGCTCCGGTGAATTTTTGCATTCGAAGCAAAACATTGTTCAACTGTACGCCTTGCCGCCACATGCTAATTAATGAGCTTGTTTTTTTTCTGTCGAGGTAGCTACTGTTACAGGAACATTATAATCTTACTCATCGAAAATATTTTCTCTGCAACAGTTCTAATAATTTTCCAATTTCAACACTTAATTAAAGTGTAGTTCATATTATGCTTGCGTGAGCATCTTTTCACCATACATTTAGTTGTTCATTAACTGAATAACTTGTGTAAATCCCATTTTTCACGACCCACTTGATACAGGAGTGCAATAAATTTGAAAAAGGTTGTGCAACGGCAACCAGTGTAATATATTTGAAAAAGATTTTACAACCAATCTAGAATAAATTTAGTTTGAAATTTGATTTATTTTCTGAATTACGATGCAGAAGACGAAAGACGATATATTAGACAGAGAGTCTGTGTGCCCAATATGGCTTGAAATTTGGCATATCGACTAATTAGGAAAAGTTAAGTGTCCACTCCACTCAACCAAAAGTACTCCGTGAGAGAGCGAGCTGTCAAATAAACAAAGAATTTAATTTTGTTTCTTACACGCAGTATTTTTTTCGTAAGAGGAAATTAAGCATTAGGAAGAACGCGCTAATTTTTTTCTCTTTCATGCGTTATTTGACGTACGATTTTTGACTGTTTACGTCGTGGATGTGTTTCGTAAAAATGTGGAAACATTTTTGTAACGCTTGAAAATTTTCGACGCGTGAAATTATTTTTTGGGGAAAATTGGCAGGGATGGGATAGTTTGGTTGATTCCCTAACTCACCGCTCGAAAAACTTACAAAATGTCTGATAATAACAATTTTGGTGACGAATGTTTCGCCTAAAAACGCAAAAAATTTGACAAAAAATAATTGAATCACAGATGCAAGATGATTCGTCTTTCTTTCACGACAAATTTTTATACGTGGTTTTTGAAATATTTTTATTTTTCCGAGTTTTCGTAAACGTGTTTTGGTCCTATTTTTCATGGCGAAATTTTCGAAACTGTCAAATGAAGTTAGAACTTTTTCTATTCAAAATCGCGATTGCTGCATCTGTCAATGAAAACTAGGACCAAAACACGTTTTCAATGCCTCGTTTGTTTTGAGCACAACGTACTTCAAGGAAAAGTGCTTCTAATGACAGCTGTTAAGGCCCGTCATTGGGAAATGACAGGACAGTTTTCCGAAAATGTATGGAAAATTTTATCACAAAAATTCACCGAAAAGATTCAAAGAACCTCACCCATGATGCCTTAAAGAGAGTATTGTTTTGTAGGAAAATTTGGTCTAAATTTACACAGTACAGTTTCAGTACTATATTTAGAGTAGCGCTCATACTTGAAGTGCGTTGATCGTAGACATACATTTTAAAGCGTGAGGGACTGAGCGTGTATACGGGCTCTTTGCTTATTTTTTTGAATCGATATTAATATATTCTTCTGATGTAAATGATTTAGGTGCTATGGTTAATAGTTTCGGGAGCTAAAACTTTGTTCAAGTTTGTACTTGAATTATACTAAAATAGAAAACTCAGCAATCAAAACTTGATTATAGCAATAGGTTATATAAAGTTAATGGTATTTACTAGATATACAATATCGTAATTATGTTATTATGGCCAAAATGATTCTGTATGAAGGTAGAAATATCGAAGCAAAACACAATATCTTCTAGCGGTAAACAAACATATTACTACCACGGAAATTTAATATTTCGCAGCACATCAACGAGATTTTTTTACCCCTCATGTTAAAATTCAATTTAACGTGCGATTATTACAGTTTTTGATTCGAGAGTCCCGAATTTCAGGTGGAATGAAATCTGTAAAACCGTCAAATCATATACAGGAAGAATAAACCTGAAATTCGATCTGCTTTTTAATCTGGGAGTGGTTGTGGTTTATAATTGATTCTACAAGAATTTCGTTGAACAAATGAAAATCTAGATTTTTATTTTCTGAATTATGGTTAAGCATTAGGGTGTAGCGTTTTGCAGTCTTTTTTTATTTTTTTCAGGCCTGCGATCGGTTTTCAGAGGTGCGCATGGGAGTTTCGAACTTTAAATTTTTTTTTTGTTATTTTCGTGATCAGTGGACCATTCTGCATCAAGCCTACCCACAGGCCTTAAAAAAATAAAAAAAAGACTGCAAAACGCTACACCCTATTAAGCATGTCTAATTCAACTCCCTGTACAAAGAAAATATTAGCTGTAGCACTGTGTCGGTAGGCAAATATTGAAATATTGAAACAGAAAAATAAATTCTTTTCAATAAAATTACCTAACCTCCCGTACTCCGGTCGATGATATTACCGCTGACTGCTAGAATTTGTTCTTAATTCCAACGTAGCTTATTTTTAATCGTTGTTACGAAGAACTGATTCCTCGTGGGATTAAAAATGGGGATTACCACATTTAAAATTCAAAAATGTCGATTTTCCCATAGTAATGTGGTTAGGTTACACTTAAAATTGGTTTTATTTCAAATCTTGAATTTCAAATTGAAATCGTATCTTTATCAATACTATCTTTGTGATTTAATGATTTCTTAAAACTGACAGCATCTTTACAGACCTTCTATGCTTTGCTTGCAAGACAGAATAAACGCTCGGTGATTGTAAGAGAATCAAATTGACGGCAAATTCTTCGCAAGAGTATTATCGTTTAGTCCTATTTTTAATTCCTTAAGGAATTACATTTTTTTAAATTTTTGCGAAGATTAAAAATCTAATTCCGAAAGAATTACTTTTTGAAAATAATCCCCCCAGATCTACAAATTTTAATCCCACATTTTTGTCTGTGTTCGGAACGAGTGAGATGAGTATGGACTTAACTTTTAAAATACGAGATCCGAGAAGAAACTAAAAAGACAAAATCGTATCACAGCATTTACCTACAATTTATCTGGTATTTCCTGTATTTAAACATAAACTCCAGCAATTATCCAAATTACTTCCTTTCGATGTAAACAATCAAATCACATCGTCTAATTTTCTCTTCGGAAACATTCTAGTCCAGCAAATTTTAACTGAAATACAAATCCAAAGCCAAGCCATGATGATGAAACCACACACATTTAAACGCTGAAACAAGTTCAGCCATCGTAGTATGATTTAGTGCAATAGGTCGGGTGTTTCACCGATAATAAATTGACAAGTCGTTCGATACGCAATGGACAACGTAGACAATATAAATAATTTGTGTCGGGTATGCTTGACGAGCAGACCACAGCCAGAAATGCTGTCTGTAAATCAGTCTCAAATGGAAAAGCTTTTGTTCATTGGAGATTCCAACAAGGTAAGCAAATTCAGAGGAAATCCATTTAAGTTTTTTGCAGAATGGTTAAACCATCTGTTTTTTCGCTGTATTATACTTCTCGTTTGTGGTTTTTCAATTGAACTACAACTACAACTACACACATATCACTGTTTCGTAAACGAACAACGTTGTAAACTCATACTTTTTCAGATTATACGTTTCAATGGTCAATCTCCAATGCTTTCTATAGGTCTTGACTCCGTCTACGATTTCATGGTGAGATTGCGGACGAACACATTGGCAGAGAAACAACGGGAAGAGACAAGATGTGACGAATCTCCATATCACTTCGTTAAAATTGAGGTAACTTAAATAACTGTGGCATTTTGACCACCGGCTACACCATCAGGACGTTTTCCATCATCGCGTGAAAGACCGAGTGGTTCTAGTTGAGAGCTTGGCGAACCGATGTTAACGATTTATGTATCGTATGGTTTAGGATGACATGTTCCCTTCGCCTTAGGACAGCTGAGACCATGCGTACCATTTCCACCGACCGGTACACCACAAATGCACTTAGGTTTGGAGAAATAGTTTATACCAAGACGAAGAGCAACGCACACTTGGAAATCTTGGTCATTCATTGCCGTACCAATATTTTTTGATGGAATCACATGAAGCCAACCGCCTGATTCTTGTTCTTGTTACCCTTAGGAGACGTGTTGTTTTAATACAACAATTTCAATACTGAAATGCAACAAAAATGCAACAATGCAACACTTTTGGTCTACCGTTAGTAATCATAGAGTTAAGCTTTGAAACGAGCTTCAATTCCTTCGAAGTTCAGTGATTCGGTAATTATTCGTTACACATTGATACGGTCCCAATGTTTTTGTGTCGATGATTTATCTGGAACTATACCAGCATTCAATGCATTCCAATGTTCCATTGACTCGTTGCGCAGATGTAAATTAGTTTCGTTATCCATGTTTGGTAGAATGAGAGATACTAGACTATGTACACCATGCAATGAGCTTAGGAAAGCAGGGGCGACACCGATGATATTTTTAACGTTACGAATTGGCAACGGACACATTAGAATATCTATGAGTGTTACATAGAAAGCAAATGAAAGAAAAATCATTTTGCCCAGCCGCGGATTTGAACACGGGACCTCTTATGAGCTCATATGAGAAGAGATGGTTGAATTGTTCTGCGAAGTAAGTCAACTGTTTAAATCAGAATCTACAGTTGGGAGCATTACCATTGACTAAACCAAAGAGATTCCTTATTAAAGGCAATCACGGCTTTGTTTAATCAATGTCTCCAATGGGAAGAAGTACCAGAAGCCTGGGAAAATGCGGTAATTATACATTGCTGCATAAAAAAGGAGACATAACAAAGCTGGAAAATTACCGGCCCATAAGCCTATTGTCAACACTCTACAAGTTGTTTATGAAAATCATTACGAAGAGGAACACTAACAAGTTCGACTTCTACCAACCTGTTGAACAAGCTGCTTTCAGATCTGGTTTCAGCACAAACGACCATTTGCAGGTGATGAGAACGCTTATTGAGAAGTGTCGTGAATACAACATCGACATAGTCTTGCTATTCATAGACTTCGAAAAAGCTTTCGATTCAGTGGAAACATGGTCGATATTGGACGCATTAGACGAATGTAGAGTAGACTCAAGGTACTCCAACACAATTCGATATGTGTACAAAAATGCTACTTCATGTATAAAACTTCATAAGAGCACGGAGAAATTCAGAATCGGCCGAGGTGTAAGGCAGGGTGACACTATTTCACCGAAATTATTCACGGCGATTCTGCAGAGTATTTTTAAGAAGTTAAACTGGAGTAAAATGGGAATAAAGGTAAATGGAGAGTACCTGAGCAATCTCCGCTTCGCTGATGACATTGTACCGATAGCAGCGAATCTAGGTCAGGCTCAGCTTATGCTACAACAGTTAAGTGAAGAGGCTAGCAAAGTTGGCCTCAAGATGAACTTATCGAAAACAAAAGTCATGACCAACATCGGGGACGATAGAGAAATCAAAATTGGTGACACTGTCATTGAACGAATCTACGTATATCTAGGACATAAACTGACGTTAGGTCTGGACAACCAAACTGCAGAAATAAGACGTAGGATTGGTCTTGCATGGGCAGCGTTCGGAAAACTCAGACTAATTTTCAAAAGCAAAATGAATAATAGTCTGAAACGCAAAGTTTTCGACACTTGTGTCCTTCCAGTGCTCACTTATGGAGCGGAAACGTTAACTTTAACGAAAGCATCCGAAGATAAATTGAGAGTGGCACAAAGAGCCATGGAACGGAGTATGCTTGGAATAACACTCAGAGACAGAATGACGAATCAATGGATTCGACAACAAACCAGGGTCGTTGATGTCATGGAAAGAATAGCATCTCTGAAATGGAGCTGGGCGGGACATATTGCAAGAAGGACAGACGAACGTTGGACCAAAAAGATCATGAACTGGCGACCATATAAAAGACGAGCTATAGGTAGACCACCAGAGAGATGGACAAACGGAATTAAGAATATTGCAGGTACAAACTGGCAGCAAATGGCAATGGATCATACGAAATGGAAAGAAGTTGGAGAGGCCTACATCCAGCAGTGGATAGAAACAGGCTGAAAAAGAAGAAGAAGAAACTGAAGACCACTGACGAGTTGAAAACAAAATCAAAGAAAATGCGGAGCCATACAGCAAAGTCAATTGGCGCTGCGAAAAAGTGTAAATTATGCAATAGAACCTTCAGTTCAGCATCCATAATGTTCAATCACGTACATGAATATTCCGGGCCCGGGTTTGCATGTACCGTTCAAAAATGCAATTTCATTTTCACGCACAAATCTAATTTCGAGAAGCACATTAAGAGCCACACAGGTACAATTTATGATATTAATTTTCTGAATGCAATCAGACGACACACAATTATCGTTCCTCATTTAGTTACCAACCCATACTCTTGCGGACCGTTTGCTGGAAAAGGTTATTTAAAATCAACTGTAAAAACTGCGAGCAAAGTGCGGGGCGAAAAACAAATATATCGAACTACCAAGAAACAAGACGAGTGAACGCAGCACTCTAAATACCAACTTGCCGTAATTACAAATTTTATTGTTTTTTAATAGAAACTGGTTACAGTACGTTACATAACATTTGCGTGACGACGTTATACAAGAAGAATTATGATTGTAATTCGATTGAAATTAATTATTTTTTTTTTAACTAAAAGGCTTCATGCACCGTTAGGAAAACGAGAACTGAATAAATTTCAGGACATCAAACCGAAAAAGCATTTTCATTTATCGCCAAAAAACCTTACCTCAGATAGACCGAAATTCAATTCCAATTTCAAAAATTCAAAATTAAGCTTCACGTACACTTACACAGATTCGTTGAATCTGTTTAAGCTCATCCAGTATAGCGCTTTCTTGTGATATTTTGACTAACTTAGTGCTGTTTTGTACAACATTCATATGCACATTCTGTTAAACATAACGTATACACATTTGGCACACAAAGTAGTTTTTATCCTTGTCTGTTTCGTTTGTTTAAAGACCTCATTAACTACCAATAACAATTTCAGTCTGGACCATCGACCTAACGTGACTTCTAAACCACGTCTCGAAAGAAATCAGCTGCTTAATTGATATAACGCCTAAATGTAGGCCCGATAAATNCACGAG